>NW_011889286.1:360753-585808 GCF_000151845.1 Pteropus vampyrus | reverse complement strand
GATCAAAGATAAAAACCAACATAAACAATGACACCCGCTTATAAACAAGCCGATGTTTAACATGCTGCAGTCCTAAAGAATACCAAGGCCTCAGACACACACACACACACACACACACACACACACACACACACACACACACACACACACACACACACACGAAAATTAGAAAGCAGGCAGCCCAGCCATAATTAGCCACTGGCTTTGCTGACTACCGAAGACAGAAATGTTTCTTATATATATAAAGCCAAGAATCAACTGTTTGCAATTACATTTCCAAAAACATTCGACCCTGTCTGTCACAAATTTTTTTAATCAATATTTTGGTGTATCCAAGGGCTGGAAGATACAAAATTCTTTAAGTCATGGATACCATAAACCAGGCTACCAATTAAGTTCATGGAGTCCATTCCCCAGAGGTCAGAGCAAAATAATCACAGGAGGGCAATGTGATTACTTAGAAGTATGGCGGAGGGGAGCAAAAAAGAAAATACCAAAACAAAGAACAAGGCTCCAACAACAAGAGTTGTTTGTAAACATAAGTTTGGCTTAGCTACCAGTAAACAACTGGAAACACTCAGGAGGGGCAGTGATGTACCATATTCTTGGCTCAGTCTACTCCCCCTAAGGATCAGAGGATAACATCATCAAGGAACCTTGGACTTTGGTATCTCCTGCAGCTGAGACCTGCTGTCTTGAGGCCCTCTGATAAAAACTGACAGAAAGGCTGAAGGGGGCCCCCCAGAGGAAGTGAAACTGACCAATCAATTTTCTACAACCACCCTCCCTGCCACTCTGGTAAGAAGAGCCCCTTGTAGTCTTTGACAGAACGGAGGGAAAAAGGAACTTCAGGTTGTAAGTGAGCAGAAGAGAAGGTCTAGATAAGTCACTGGCTTCTGAAAACAAGTGGTTGCCATAAAAGCAAAAACAAGGTGGGTGATGACAACCAGAGCCTAGGCTGAGGAGGTGAGGGGAATTGATGTGGCTTTGGTAGGAAGCAGCAGCAGCAGTTATAAGGGTTCTTCATTAGTCAGGTTAAAGGAAACACAAACTGCAGTTTTAAATAAAGTGAATGACTACACTGAAAGTATTCATTCAAGTGAGAGATTGAGCAAAGAAAGAGATCTGGAGTACAAACGGGCGTTGTGAGTCCAATCAAAACCAAACAATTCTTCCTGATGTCTTAGATTCCAACATGCCCAGTGAAGGCTACAGGAAAGAGCTACCCATATTTCCTCAAAAAAGGAATTTTACATGTAAAGTTTTATATGTATACATATACTGCTTCCTAACTGACCTTGGCCAATTTCACTAAGACAGCTCCACAAATCCCTTGAGAACCAAAAGGCCCAATAAGTGTAATCCTTCAGGGTCCAGGTTCTTCATACACCTCAGTCGCCAGCCTTTCCCCTCACCACTGAAAGCCCACTCTGGGTTCTATAAAGCCCACAATACCAGACCCTCCAACAACTAAACCTAACCAGCAATCCAGCCCTCCCAAATTGTTTAACCCCTGATTACCTAGTGCCACCATAAACCTGGGCGCCCCCACTCTGTTTCCTGAGCCCCTTCCTGCAAAAAAGCAAAGTAATTTCCCCCAGTATCTCCCCCATTTTCTTCATTGCCTCCTTCAATGATCTTTTCTGTCCTCAGGCTTCCATTCCCACTATCAGTCCTAGGCGATCAAATGATGATTGGTATCTCTGTCATAAGGTACCAGGTCCCTTGTATCTCCCAGTACCCTGCGCCCACCACACAGCCCTAGTACATGCCCCAGACGTCCTTGTTCCCCTCATATCCCCATCAGCCAGTTTACCCTTGTCTTCCACCATTCCGCTGGTCCACATTTCCTATGCCCCTACTCTCATTCCCTTAAGATTTCCTAATTGCTGGTTCCAGTCTTCTTAGCTTACAGTCTCCTGGCTCCGCCAGAGTTCCAAACCTCTTTGCAATCATCTCTTCTGCTACCCTCCGTACAGCGCTGGGAACCCCCTCCCCATCTCCGGCTTCTCAGTTCCCCAGGTCCGGGTACTCACTGCGCCCCCCCGCATCCCCTCTGCCATGGAGTTTCCCTCTCACGGGTACCCGGGTGTCCCCTGCCGTCTTGCCCTCTCCTCACTCCCCCCGACAGGTCTCTACCCGTTTCCCGGTCCCCAACGCTCTCCACTATCCCAAGCCCCGTTCGCGGCGCCGACCCCTCAGCCCCGGTGTCGCGGGTCTCTCCTGCCCTCGCCACACTCGGACGGACGGTCCTGGGCTGCGCAGCCCCGCAGCCGCCCAGTCGCCCCACGCCACTACCTTGGCCTTGGTGACGAGGTGCGTGGCCCGCTTGACCACAGCGAAGTTGCCCTTGCCAATGGTGCGGTCGATCTCGTAGTAGCCGATGCGGGCAGGCACTGGCCCGCGGGAGGCCGGGGCTGGGGGACGCGGCGGGCCAGCCGCCGGGGACACAGCAGCGGGGGCGGCTGGAGGGGGGGCCGTGCGGACGTCACTCCGGGGGGCGGGGCGCCCGCGCCGCCGGGGCCAGGCGCCATGGCAACCGCTCATCACGTGCCGACGCGCGTCACTGCCTAGAGCCATGGCAACCGTGACCTCACTGGCGAGCTCGACCTTCCCGCGTGGGCCCTGTTTCTCTGGCGCTGGCTCCCGGGTGCCCCCCTCTGGGGATGGGACAGTGGGCACCGCAAGTGTACTAGCCAGTTCTAAACCGCTGCAGCGTTCCAGAGTCGGGAGTGCTTTAAGCCTGACCTAAAGCCAGCTCCCAGTCGTCCCTGGAATTGCTAAAGTGACCCCTACTGTGACCTCTGTCCCAGTTCAGCAATCACCCAACCTCCCTTAAAACAAAATATTGCTTCATCACCAAAAATACCAGCCTTGTCCCACTTTAGCCCTTAAGGCCACAAAGGCAGCATTGAAGCAACTAACCAAGTTGGGAGCAAGGAGAATTCTTCAGTAAAATTCCTTCCTCTTCCAAAAGCTAACTCACCGGTACAACCAATCTAATTGTCACCAAATATAGGGGAATGGGGAAATTAGGATTTGCGTGTTCGAGGGCGGAGAAACCAACCCAAACACGCATTCCAATTATTGGGTGGGTGGGGGCCAGAAAAGGTACGTAATTTTCCTTCCTCCCACCCAGTCTCTGTACAATTCTATAGCTAGATGACTGTCCTATTTCTGTCACTTGTATAACCCTGATAAAGCAGTGGTGCACACGTCACAGTTAAAGACAAAAGGTCTGTTAAGGAAAAAAAAGTGAATAATAAAAAATTCCATCTTTGCTAGTGCCTCTCCAAGGACATTGAAGGTGATCAAATTTATCTTTTCTCCCCTCCTGTTACCTCCACTCTCCAGAGCCCTTCACTAGCTCTCAAGTTTCCCCCTCCTATTTTCCCCCTCTCCCTTTATTAAGTGGATTAATTTAACTGCTTTAGGTGGGGATAGAGGGGTAGACATTTGGGCTGTCAATAATAAGATGATGGGGAAGAGGGGTTTGTGAACATTCGATGTTAAAAATGTATTCCTTGAGTACAATCCTGATTCATCCACATCTCTGTCTCTTTCAATGGCAGAACTGTATCGTCAGGTCACAGCACGTACACACAATATTAAAAACTGATACCCAGGACACTGTAAATGTGAGAGGAGAGTGCACGTTTACTCTCTCTGACCAAAAGAAATTTATAAGCACCCTGATTCACCCATTTGACTATGAGCAATGGCTGGGACTAGGATGGGACAGAGAGGTCACTCTAAAATTGTCTTGGATTAATTCCCTGGTGGCTGTTCCAACAGGCAATTGTGTTAATTGCCAACACAATTAACACTAATAGGCTTCTTTACTAGCAAATAAGGATAAGAATGAAGTGGACCTTGGCTTCTTACACTACTTAAAACTTTTCATTGGTTAAGATCAGTGAATCCCAGATAAATGACGAGATGGCCAGCTTCTCTTATCACCTCATGACCGCACTCACCTGCCTCTATCAGAGACTGCACATTAACTTTAGTGCTGGGCCCCAGGGTCTCTCTAAGGACAAAGAAGGGAGCAGAGTGAGAGTCTCAACAGAAACCTTACCTGGCTGCTAAGTCAAGGAAAAAAATATTTTACTCTGCAGACTGCAAGAACGGCACTGAAACCATTCTCATAGTGACTTTATAACTTCTCCCCCACTCACAGAGATGATTTGAACATCAAGTATGACAACTTCTGCTGCTCTCTGGAAGGTGTCAAAAACAAAGAAGCCTCTGGGAAGAAAGCAGAAAATAGAGCATTGGCCTAACCTCCAAAGAGAAGAGGCAGATCATTCTTGTCCCTAATAATGGCCAGAATGTGTATACTGTGTGTCATTTATGTGCCCTGCCTATATGGATTGAGGCCAGTAGGTGGTATGTCCTATTAAGACTTGACAAAGACTTACTGGAGATCTCCCTGAAGAGTTCTCTTTGGTGAGAAGAACATAGAAAACTGGGGAGGAAATTGATTAACAAAGGTCATCAGAGGGAAAAGGAAAACAGTTTAGATGTATGTATGTAATAAGGATTAATTGAGCAGCAAAGACTCAGGTTTTGGAAGGAACTCAAAGTCAGTAATAACAATAATTTGCTAAGCTCTATGCTACAGAGTTTATAGATGTGGACTCATGTAATCCTTAACAACCCTATGAGATGGATTATATTATCCCCATTCTGCAGATAAAGAAAATGAAGGATTAAGATAATTGGCCACAGTCATAGAGCTAGAAAGTGGTAGAAATAGAATCCAAACCTAGACAGTCCACCTCTGAGCCTGAGATCTTCCCCAGTGGATTATAAACCCTATCAAAGTAGGAGCCAGTAGAAAAAGTTGTTTCTCCTGAAACCCAGGGTGACTGAGTTCAGTTTAGACCCAGGGAAGAAGAGGACTTTAAGAGTCATTGAGAGCAGGGCAGAGCAGGCACCTAGGCATATAAATAAAGAACAATAGACTACAAAACTGGTTGAAAGTACCTGTGATGGCTTCACTTGGAAACAGTGCCACAGGTGGGCAGAAGTGTTCCTGTCCTGCTGAAGACTCAGAGGAACAGCTTGAGGGCTGAATTTCCGGGGGCCCTGTACTCCAGGGTGCATGCAGGCAGAGAGCTAGCCATCACCCAGCTCCCAGTCAGCCTCCAAAACCAACTCACCCTTTTCTAGAAAAGCAAAAGAAAGATTCAAAGATGAAAATGAGACATTTTGCTCTGTAATGTCATTGTCTTGTTTCTAGAAAGACAAACAAGGGCATTCTCGATGGATTTAATAGGCCCTTAAAAACTTGTAGAAATGATATAAAAACTCTGAGGACCTGAGGCCTGACCTGAGAGTGACATAAGTAGTGTGAAGTAATCCATTAACTCTTTTATGATTTTAAAGTCCTGCTTAGCCTGTCTGCAGGGCAGTTTACCAGCAACCTGAAAGAAAATTGCAGCCTCATAATATAGCTCCACAGATTCTCAGAGCCATCAAAACCTTGAATAAAGTCCAACCCCTCACTTTACATTGGCCCAACTCATTAACTGCTCCGAAAAAAGCTAACATTGAAGGAGCATTCGGTTGATACAGAAGCATATTCAGAAATTGTGTATGCCAAAAGGCAACAACATAGAATGTTTACATGCCACTTATTCCCAAACAAGGAAGCTATTAGCCAGTTATAAATTCTGCCATCACATAGAAATCAGGGCACCATTGGATACCCATTGTCCAAACACTCGGTGTGCCCTGATTCTCCAGGTAATCTAAATGTGCACCTTCTCTTTGTTAGGGCTACATTCTGCATTACCATATCAGCTATGCAGCTGTTGCCTTTCCTCCTATCCCAGATCAACCTAGTCTTGTCAAGTGCTTCCCTTGGGTATCCAGAAGCAGGTCTGAGTAGCAAAAGTAAGTACATAGTCTCCTGCTATAAAATATCTTGGGGAGAAGGCTTGAGAGAAGCTAAATAAGCTTTCGATCAAGGATTTTCTGTTCAGCTTGCAAACAATTTTCTTTTTAATGAAACCTTTCACGCTATCACATAACACATAAAAATTACCCTTACTGTTTTGCATATGTTCTAGAATATAGTTTAAGCATTTTTAGATTATTATTCAATTATTACCCTTTAAATCATCCAAAACATCTTTAAGAATGTTTTTCTTAAAGATTTTCTGCATTCTTAGATGTGACTATATTGTCATATGAGATCAATGCTTTTCTCAGTTAAATATACCTTTGGTTTTATAAGGAAAATCAATGGGAAAATACATTTGGTAGAGAAAAAAAATTCATCCAAGGACAACTTTTTTTTCACGAAAGCATGTGCTCCTAAGGTGAAGTACACTTAGTTACCCTGTGATCAACTTCCTAATTTTTAGAGTAATAAAATTTTTTTCTTATTACCTGCCTCTTTCTGCTAAATGAAAAGTCTGATATTCCACAAATATTATTAAGATTTTGTCATATCTGGATCCTTTACTTTTGCTTGAATATACAAGTATATCTAAAATTCTAGAATGTATAACATTCCATAGAAAATAAAGGCATACTTAAAAGGTCTACCTCAGATGGAAGTTTATTTTCCTGGTTTAAAACCTACAGAACTTCATCTTTCCTCTTTTCGTTATTCTCACATCTCTACTAACTAAAGAGCCATCTTCTCTGCTACACCTGCCTTGGGAACTGCCTCTCAGTTTGAAGTGTCACTTTCAGCCCTGCATGTTTTAAAAGACAGTACATAGACTGCTTTACAGCAGTTTTGTTGTTGTTGTTGTTGTTTTGCGTTAAGATTAAGGTTTACTGAGGTTTTCTCCCAGCCTTCCCAGCTGTTGAAGCTGTTGACTACAAAAAATTTATGCTACTGGGATTGATTTCTGAAGGTAGCTGACCTACCTTTGTTTGCATCATTTCCACCACAATTTTCCTGAAACTAGAAAATCCATCTTCCACTTCCAAGACCAAAAGGAAACTTTTCCTTGTCTGCAGAGACACCTGCTGGTCAAGGTTTTGAAATAACATGATGCCTAGCTGTACTTTTTCCATTCCACTAAGACCTTCTAGTCTTTCTATTTAAAGTGCAGGCAGTTGAAAACCACAAACCCACATCAGGAGCCAGAGAGCTGGAATCCAAATGGAAGCCAGCTCCAGGAAGCCGGATTTCTTTGTGGCCAAATAAAAAGTACAGTGGGCTAAAATTACAGTGGTGCTTAAGGCTTAGGTAACAGTCCACAACTGTGGTTTTGTGCCACCCAAGGATATCTTCAGTTATCCCGAGTTCTCGTGGCATTTTAAAAAGAATTCTTTCGGATGAAATTCATTTCCATTTTTTTTATTTTTAAAATAATTTCATCCTTTTGGCATATCTAAAGGACAGCCTGGCGTAATGAGGAAAAAGAGCAAGGGTTTTACTGTTGGCTTTGGGCTTTTAGTGGACTTTTCCACTTACGAGTTCATCTCTGAACCTCGGTTCCTTTTTCTGGAAAATCACTCCTATTTCATGGGGTTGTTAGGACAATCAACTGTCATAAATACATAGAAGGACCTAGATTACAGTCTCTTATATAATATTCACCAAAGTATTAATTTCCTCCCACTAAATGCCGAAAGCATATAAATAATAACATACTGCTTTCCAAATCACTTTCGAAAAACTAGGAATTAGTGAGAATAGAATTAGAGCTGTGAAAATGGATTAAATTCAGAGTAAAGCAAGAAAATTATAGTTTCGAATGTTTGGGTTTGGTTTACTAAACATGTATAGTTCACTCTTTGCAAGCTGAACATTTTATGATGCACCCCTGCATGTCCAATGAAAACATTCTCACTCTCACAACTTCATAAAGTACCTATTATCCCCACTTTATAGATGGTCAGGTTACTGGACCTATCTGATGATTGGCTCACACAGCCTGTAAGTGGTGAATTTCAGAAGCAAATCCAAGGCTTTCACTCTCCAAACCCAGTTGTCCTTCCAAACTTTAGTGTATACCATTGTTTGTGGTCTGTTAAAGAAAAAAAGATACCAGTGATTTTTTTCCTCCTAAAATGCATTCAAAGTATACACGTAAGAAAAATGCTAAAATATTTATATCATTGCTATAGAACAACCTGCTTGACAATTGTGTGCATTCCTGACTTTTCTGCAGAATTCAAGTGCTTTGTGAGAACTCCATAGGATCTATGAGAAAGAAAAAAGTCAGTCTTGGTGGTATTTTTTAATTCAAAAACTTATTTAAAATCATATATGTAAAAAAAATTGCTAATTACATTTATAGTAAAGTCTTTATTTTATGCAATAATCTGCTTTTAAGAGACTAAACTATGTGATCTTTAGCTCTATTTTTCAAAATATAATTAATATGTATTAATTTCTTTTTATTCTTAATTAAGTTAGGATTATAACATTGAGTTAAATTTTAAGTTAAACATAGGGGCAAAATACGGTGAGGTAGGGTAATAGAGTTTAAGTTATACCAGGCCCATTCCCAACTGTAAACCCCAAGACCACATTCCAATAAAAGCTGGTTGTGGAAACCAAAGTAGATATCAAATAGTCTATCCTTACACTTCATACCAACTTTAATAACAGTTTCGATTTTTCTAGCGATTTTTTTTCGATGACTTCCAAGCACCAAGAGTTTATGGATTCATTGTCTGGTAAGTCCAAATCTTAGAGCGGGATACTCAAACTCCTTTGTAACCTAACCCCAACCATCTTTTTTCAGCTTCTCAAGTTTCATCTAGTTTCCCACTGCACTCTGCCTTGCCCAGAACTGCTGCAGGCTCCTTTACTATCAAAATACATTCTGCACTTTCTCCTTCACCTTTGCTCTTACTTTTCCATATGTTTGGAATACCATTGAAGCTCACTCATCTGTTATCTGAAATTCTACTATGCCGATAGGTACAACTCAGCTCAAGATTTTTACAATCCCTGTGTAAATTAGGCAAGTTTTTTTCAGTTTCTCCCAAACAGAAAAAAATTTTTATTTATTTAGAGCACAGGCTTTGGATCTAAATTAACTAGGTTCAAATCCTGGTTCTGCAACTTATTTGCTGTGTGACCTTGAGAAAATTAGTTAACCCCTCTGGTTAGTTCTTAAAATATAAAATAGCAATTATCATAGCATCTATTTCACAAGCATTTGGAGAGGATTAAAAAATTATTAGACTTCCAGCCAAGATGGCAAAGTAAGTAAATGTTGTGTTCACCTCCTCCATGATCACATTGAAATTACAACTAAATTATAGAACAACCACCCTTGAGAAACAGCTGAAGACTAGCTGAACAGAACTCCTGTAACTAAAAATATAAAGAAGTCACCTCAAAACTGATAAAAGGGGCAGAGACACAAAACAGACTGGCCCCACAACCACATATGGCAGTTGAGAATTGGGAGGGATATCTTGACTGTGGAGGTCCCCACTAGGGAGTGAGGGGTCCCAGCCACATACTGGGCTCCCTAGCACAGAACACTAGTGCCAGGAAGAGGAGTCTCACAACATCTGGCTATGACAATCAGCAGGAACTTTGTCTGGGTGAGATGAGGGCTGCTGTAGACTCAGGCATCCTCTTTTTAAAGAGTTTTAGCACAGACTCACTCACTCACAAACACTTGCCCTAAGCTCTACCAGAGGGACAGCAGCTCGAAAAGAGCCAGGGACATATGGAGAAGAACTGAATTGTCTGATGACAGGGGGAGGGCTAAAGGGGCAGCTCTTTCAGAAGCCAAAGTGCTGGCAGTAAACAGTGGCAGTAACCACTGTTTCTTTGACGAGCCCACTCCCACATAGCCAGCAGGTGCAAGCAGGTGCCAAAGCTGTCTTCATTAGCCTGACTAATACTGCTCGCCCCACCTTGGTGATTTTCCGAGACCGTGCCCCACTCAACTCTCGTGCCAGGCCAAACCTCTTTCAATGCTGTTCCATACAAGTGGCTGGCCTTGGCCCATACTGTGGACTTTCCTAAAATCTCTCAAAGTTCCATAACCTCAAACAAGTAGCAGCTGGCTTAAGCATATCCTGTACCTCTTGCTAAGTGGCTCCAAGCATCACACTAGTGGTGGTAGGCCTCAGATCACAGCTTAGCCTCTTTAGGTGCCTCCAAACCCAGCACAGGAAGATGCCAACTACAGACCACTTTGTAGCTCCTACCAGGTGGCCCCAGGCCAGGCACAGGCAGTAGCAGAACTGGACCCACACCAGAGCCCCTCACAAGTAGCTCCAGAACTAATACACCTAGTAGCAAGCTTCAGATCACACCAGAGCACCACCCAATTAGCTCCACAAATGACACAGCCAAAGGGTGGACTCAGCAAGCGCCAGAGCCCTGCTAAGGTGAATCGCAGCCCACGGGATAAGCCCCCACACAATAGATCATCAGCTGTAGTCATAGCCAGTCCTTACAGCCAGTCACCTGAGAGTCAGTCCCACTTACTGATGTACCAACAGCAATCAATGCTCAACTACAACAGGAGGGCACACACAATCCACACAAGGGACACCCCTGGAGCACCTGGCTCAAGTGATTAGGGAGACTGTGCCTCCAGGCCCCATAGGACATCTACTAAGTAAGGCTATTCTGCCAAGACTGAGTGACATAGTAGCTCTATCTATCACATAGAAACAAACACAGGGAAGCAGCCAAAATGAGGAGACAAAGAAACATGTCCCAAATTAAAGAACAGAACAAGATTTTAGAAAAAAAGGCTAAATAAAATGAAGGCAAGCAATCGATCAGATGCAGAGTTCAAAACATGGGTTATAAGGATGCTCAATGAACTTAGGAAAAGAATAGATGAACTCAGTGAGAACTTACACAAAGAAATAGAAACCATGAAAAAGAACCAGTCAGAAATTAAGAATACAATACCTGAAATGAAGAATACATTAGATAGAATCAACATTAGAGTAGATAAAAAGAGGATCAAATCAGCAATTTGGAAGACACAGTAGCAGTAAATACCAGTGAAAACAGCAAAAAACAATAAACAAACAAACAAAAAAAAACCATGAGGCTAGTTTAAGGGACCTCTAGGACAACATCAAGCATAACAATATCTATATTATAAGAGTACAAGAAGAAGAGAGAGAAAGGAATTAAAAACCTATTTAAAAAAAAAAAGACTGAAAACTTTTCTAACCTAGCAAAGGAAATAGACATACAAGCCCAGGAAGTGAAGAGAATCCCAAACAAGATGAACCTGAAGAGGCTTACACCAAGGCACATCATAATTAAAATGTCAAAAGAATAAAGACGAAGAGAATCTTAAAAACAGCAAGAGAAAAGCAGTCAGTTACATATAAGGGAGCTCCCATAAGACTGTCAGCTGATTTCTCGACAAAAATGGCACAAAATATTCAAAGTGATAAAAAGCAAAGACCTCAAACCAAGATTACCCAGCAAGGCTATCATTTAGAATTTAAGGAGAGATAAAGCATTTCCCAGACAAGAAAAGGCTAAAGGAGTTCATCACCACCAAACCGTTATTACAAGAAATGTTAAAGGGACTTCTTTAAGAAGAAAAAAAAATAAAAAATCTGAATAAAAAAATATTGCAATGCAAAAAACTCTCACTGATAAAAGCAAACATAATAAAAGCAGTGAATCGACCAACTATAAATCTACTATAAAGATTGAAAGACAAAAGTAGGAAGATCATGTGTAATTACAACAGTAAATTAAGGGATATATACACACAAAAAGAATTTTTAAAAAATGACAAAATCATTAATGTGGAGGGAGTGGGTAAAAATGGTAGTGATTATAGAATGTGTTTGAAGTATATGACCATCAGTTTAAAATAGACTGCTATAAACATAGCTTGTTATATATGAAGCACATGGTAACCACAAACCAAAAATCCACTAGAGATATGTAAGAAATGAAGAGAAAGGAATCTAAACACAGCACTACAAAAAGTCATCAACATACAGAAGAAGAGAACGAGAGAATAAGAAAGGAATAGAGAACTATAAAAAAATCCTAATAAAATGACAATAACTACACATCAATAATTACTTTCAATGTAAATGCAATCAAAAGATATAGGTGGCTGAATGGATAAGAACACAAAACACAGAGAACTCTAAAGATTCCACCAAAAAAACTGTTAGAAGTGATAAATGAATCCAGTAAAGTAGCAGGATACGAAATTAATTTTCAGAAATCAGTTGCATTTTATACACCAATAATGATCTATTGAAAAGAGAAATTAAGAAAACAATCCCATTCACAATTGCATCAAAAAATAAAATACCTAGGAATAAATTTAACCAAAGAGGTAGAAGACTTGTACTCAGAAAATGATAAGACATTGAATAAAGAAAGTGAAGAGGATACAAATAAATGTAACCATTTACCATGCTTATGGGTAGGAAGAATTAACATTGTTAAAATGTCCATACTGCCCAAAACAATTGATAAATTCAATGCAATCCCTATCAAAGGACCGATGGCATTTTTCACAGAACTAGAACAAATAATTTATATGTACCAAAAAAGACCCCAAATAGACACAGCAATCTTGAGAAAAAAGAACAAAGTTGGAGGTAACATGCTACCCGATTCCAAACTATACTATAAGGCTATAATAATCAAAACAGCATGATACTGCATAAAAACAGACATATAGATCAATGGAACATAATAGAAAGCTCAGAATGAACCTATGCCAATTAATCTATGACAAAATAAGCAAGAATATACGATGAGAGTAAGACAGTATACTCAATAAATGATGTTGGGAAAACTTGGACAGATATATGCAAAACAAAATGAAACTAGGTCACCTTCTTACACCATACACAAGAATACACTCAAAATAGACTAAAGCCTTAAGTATAAGACCCAAAACCATAAAATTCCTAGAAGAAAACATAGGCAGTAAACTTTTTGACATCACTCAGCCAAGAGAAACAAAAGAAAAAATAGATATATGGGACAACATCAAACTAAAAGGTTTTTGTACAGCAGGGGAAACCATTAACAAAATGAAAAGACAACCTACTGAATGGGATAAGATATTCACCAATGATGTGTATATGATAAAGGGTTAATATCCAAAATATACAGGGAACTCATACAATTTAACACCAAAAAAAACTAATAGTTTGATTTAAAAATGTGCAGAGGACCTGAATAGACATTTCTCCAAAGAGGACATACGGATAGCCAATAGACATATGAAAAGATGCTCAAAGTCAGTAATAATCAGAGAAATGCAAATTAAAACCACAATGAGGTAAAAAGGAGGAAAGGAAACATGGTGGAGTGAGAGATGTCCCCAGATCTCTCCACTTGAAACAACAACAAGCTGAACATCTAAAACTCAACAAAAAACACCCAAACTGCACACCAGCACATCTGAGAGTGGGATCTGTGCATAAGAGCTACCACAGGTCAGAACCCTGGGTGTCGGGTGCTGGTCTGGGAGAAAAAAAGAAGCGAATTCTCACAGCCACCGGAGATCCCTGTAGGGGGAGGGGGAGGGGAGAAGCTGTGGCAAATTCCCCGAACAGCCCTGCCTGGGCCCAGTCATCAGGGCAGAAATCAGAGAAGTGGATGGCAGAGAAACAACAGTTGATTTTTACCGGCCGTGGTTGCAAAACCGAGGCTGAACTGTAGCTCCAGCCCCCAAACCAGAGGGCCCCTTCCCCCATAACCTCTGAGACCTATCATTGTGGAGCTCCAGGGGAATCTGAGCAAATGCTACCAAAACTGTTGCTAACACTGACAGGAACTGAAACTGAGGGTAGCAAGCATGATTAAATATCTACAAGAAAATAAAGACATTATTAAGGCTTTCTATAAAGCAGGGATCCAAGAGGCTTAGATGCCACCAATAGGAAACCAAAAAAAAAAAGCAACTTCTTTGGAGCGGGCTAAAGAGTGAGCTTTATATAATAAATCTTCTTTCTGTAAAAACAGAAGAATACATTTCCATTAATGTTCAGGTGGAGAAATAGTCCATTAAACACCATGAACAACCAAGGTGACAAGGCATCTCAGAAAGAAAGAGAAAAATCTCTAGAAAATAAGCTTACAGACAGAAATATGCAACTTAAATGACAGAAGATTCAGGATGGTACTTCTGAAAAAACTCAGTGAGTTCCAAAATGAGTCATATCAATGATTTCAGGAATTGAAAAAACAACTAGATGAGCAGAGCAATTGCAACAAAAAGAATAAAATACCTAGGAAGAAATCTAATGAAACATGTGAAGGACCTATATAATGAAAACTATAAGACCCTGTTAAAAAAAAAAAAATCCAAGAAGATACAAAAGAATAGAAAAATACTCCATGTTCTTGGATTGGAAGAATCAACATAGTTAAAATGACCACATTACTTAAAGCATTATACAGATTTAATGCAATCCCTATCAAAATCCCATTGGCATTTTTTAAAGAAATGGAACAAAAAATCATCAGATTTGTATGGAACCACAAAAGACCCCAAATTGCCAAAGCCATCCCGACTTCAAATTATACTACAAAGCGACAGTAATCAAAACAACATGATATTGGCAGAAAAACAGACACATGGACCAATGGAACAGAATCGAGAGTCCCACAATAAACCCATACTTATATGGGCAAATAATTTTTGACCGAAAACCAAAAACGAACAGTGGAGAAAGGAAAGCCTCTTCAATAAATGGTGCTGGGAAAACTGGAAAGCCATCTGCAAAAGAATGAAACTAGGCTTTTTTCTATCACCACACACCAAAATTAACTCAAAATGGATTAGGTACCTGAATATAAGACCTAAAACAATAAAATGCATAGAAGAAAACATGGACCTTGGACTTAAAGAGGATTTTATAAATTTGACCTCTAAGACAAGGGAAGTAAAAGCAAAAATAAATGAATGGGACTACATCAAACTAAAAAGCTTCTGCACAGCAAAAGAAATCGTCAACAAGGTAAAGAGACAACCATCCGAATAGGAAAATATATTTGCAAGCAACACCTCCGATAAGGGCCTAATATCCAAAATATACAAAGAACTCATACAACTCAATAACAACAAAAAAACAAATGATCCAGTCAAGAAATGGGCAGAAGACCAGAACAGATGCTTCTCCCTAGAGGACATACAAATGGCCAACAAATATTTGAAATGATGTTCAACATCGCTAGCTATTAGGGAAATGGAAATCAAAACCACAATGAGATACCATCTCACACCTGTTAGAATAGCTATAATCAACAGGACAAGTAATAACAAAAGCTGCAGAGGATGCATGGAAAAAGGAACCCTCATACACTGCTGGTGGGACTGCAAATTGGTATAGCCACTATAGAAAACAGTATGGAAGTTCCTCAAAAAACTAAGAATTGATCTACCATATGATCCAGCAATCCCTCTACTGGGTATTTACCCCAAAGACTTGAAAACCCATATCCAAAAAGATGTTTGCACACCAATGTTCATAACAGCATTACTCACAGTGGCCAGGACATGGAAGCAACTGAAGTGTCCTATGATAGATGATTGGCTAAACAAGCTGTGGTACATATATACAATGGAATAATACTCAGCCATAAGAAGAGATGAAATACTGCCATTTGTGGCAACATGGATGGACCTCGAGATAATCATGCTAAGCGAAATAAGCCAGACAGAAAAAGTTGAAAATAACATGATATCACTTATATGTGGGATATAAACCTATAAGCAACAAATGAACAGGACAAACAAACACAGACTCATGCACATGGACTATAGACTAGTGGTTACCAAAAGGCAGTGGGTAGGGGAGGAGTGGGAAGGTAGATGGAGTAAAGGGGGTCAAATATAGTGGGTAGTGGGAGAGTGAAGTGGGTAAAGGGGATCAAATATATGGTAGCTGAAGGAAACTGGACTTTGGGTAGTAAACACACAATAGAATATACAAATGTGAAATTATAATGTACACCTGAAAATTATATAATTGTATTAACTAATTATATAATTATATAATTGTATATAATATATTTCTATACACTATAATTATATAATTGTATTACCTCAATAAATGTAATTTAAAAAAACACACAATGAGATAGCACCTCACACCTGTCAGAATGGCTATCATCAGTATATCGACAAGCAAGGGTTAGTAAGAATGTAGAGAAAAGGGAACTCTCATGCACCGTTGGTAGGATTGTAAATTGGTGCAGCCAGTATGGAAAATAGTATGGAGCTCCTCAAAAAATTAAAAATAAAACTACCATATGACCCAGCAATTCCACTTCTGGATATTTATCCGAAAAAATCCAAAACTCTAATTCAAAAAGATATATGCACCTCTATGTTCATCGCAGCATTATTTACTATAGCCAAGATATGAAAGCAACCTAAGCGGCCAATAATAAGTTAATGGATAAAGAAGAGGTGGTACATATCTACAATGGAATATTACTCAGCCATAAAAAAGAATGAAATCTCACCATTTATGATAACATGGATGGACCTAGAGGGTATTATACTAAGTAAAATAAGTCACACAGAGAAAGACAAATACCATATGATCTCACTTATATGTGGAATATAAAACACAAAATAAATAAGCAAACAAAACATAAACTCATACATACAGAGAACAAAATGATGTTTGCCAGATAGAAGGGGAATCGAGGGGCTGGGTAAAAAAGATGAAGGGATTAAGAAGCACAAATTTGTCTATTACAAAATTGTCATGAGAATGTAAAGTATGGCATAGGGAATAGAGTCAATAATATTGTAATAATTATGTATGGTGTCAGATGGATACTAGACTTATCAGGGCGAATGCTTCATAAGTTATATAAATGTCTGATCACTATGCTATATACCTGAAACTAATATAATATCGAATGCCAACTATAAATTAAATTTTTTTAATTTAAAAAAGAAGAAATTGTTACATATAAATTATTTACAATTGTGCTTGGCACATAATTGGTGATTATAAACGATTGCTAAAATTATTATTATTATTATTAATATGTAGTAACATTTTAACAATCTAACTTACATTATATTTAAGTCTCTGTCTAACTAGACTGCATTCCCCAAATAGGCAGGAACCATATCTATTCAGTACACTAATCTATATGCTGCAGTTAACATTGTACTTGAGATTTAATTAATATTTGATGAATATTTCTTAAATAAATGAATGTCTCCCCCATTAAACTGTGATTTCCTTAAAGACTAAGTCTTCTTTCTACATGCCCAGAGTATTTCTTCAACACAGTGCTGGCAACTTGCAGCACTCAGTGTACATTGGAAAAATAAAACAAGAGAAAGATAGGAAAGTTTTTTCCTAACATGTATATATTCTCTTCTAAAGGTTCAGGCACACATGGTGCTCTGGAGCTGCCATCCAAAATCTAACTTTATGAATGACATAAGCACTAACAAAGAATCAGTAAAACTAAAAACAAAAAACAAACGAAACAAAATCTAACTTTCATCTGAGCTCTTTATCTTTAGAAATGTGGGGATTCCACGGCACTTAAGGAGAAGCCAAGAGAAAAGTAAAGGTTTTTCTAGGTAATCAAGCACCCTCCAGAAGATTTAGCACATAGCACAGCCCAGGACTCTGCTCTTTCAAGGAAACAGAAGGCTGGGAGAAGGGCAAGAAAAGGGATAGTTGGCAAAGATCCAGTTCTAACTCAGATATAAGGAAAGGAAGGATGGAAGTGGCCTTCTAACTACTGTTAAAACATGACTCCAAGGATGCATGAGAACTAAAAATAATTTCTCCAAAGAGGTAGTGGATTCTCATTCCATCCCCAGGGCAAATAGGAAGCCATTGGCTTAATTTCTTCTCTACCTTATTTATTAGACCCTTTCTAAATAGGTCTCCAGTGAAATAAAGCCTTTTAAAAATTCATCTGTCTACTCTTGCCACTTCTGTTTAACATTGTACTGGAGGCTCTAGAAAGGGCAATTAGGCAAGAAAAAGAGGTAAAGGGCATCCAAATTGGAAGGAAGAAGTAAAACCCTCTCTATTTGCAGATGACATAATTTATATATAGAAAATCCTAAGGAATCCACTAAAAAAAAAAAAAAAACACTTGAATTAATAAGAAGTAACTTCAGCAAGATTGCAAGACCAATATATAAAATCAATTATATTTCTATACACTAGTCATGAGAATTCTGAAAATGAAATTAAGAAAACAATTCTATTTATAATGACATCCGAAGGAATTAAATACTTAGAAGTACATTTAATCAAAGAAATGGAAGACTTATACACTGAAAACAACAAAACATTGTTGAAAGAAGCCCTAAATAAATGGAAAGATATCTCATATCTATAGATTGAAGTACATACTACTGATAATACTCCTTAAATTGATCTACAGAGTCAATGCAATCCCTATCGAAATCCTAGTTGATTTCTTTTACAGGAATTGACAAGTTGGTCCTAAAATTTATATGAAAATGTAAGAAACCTACAATAGCTAAAACAAAAATCTTATAAAAGAACAAAGTTGGATGACTCACACTTCTCTATTTCAAAACTTATTACAAAGCTACAGTAAAAGAGATAGTGTGCTACTGGCCCAAAATCATATAGGTAAATGGAATAGAAGTGAGACTCCAGGAATAAGCCTTTATAATTATGGCTAAATGATTTTTGACAAGGATACTAAGACAATTCAATGGGGGAAAGAATAGTCTTTTCAATAAATAGTGCTGGGACAACTGGATATCCACGAGCAAAAGAAAAGTTGGGCTCCCACCTCATAGCATATACAAAAAGTAACTCAAAATGGACCATAGACTTAAATGTAAGAGCAAAAACTATAAAATTCTTAGAAGAAAATATAGGAGTAAATCTCCATGACTTTGGGTTGGGCAGTGGTTTCTTAGCTATGACACCAAAAGTGTAATAGACAAAATAAGTAATATAATGGACATCAAAATAAAAAATATAATAATAATAAATAAAATAATTTTGTGCTGAAAAAGACACCATCAAGAAAACGAAAAGACAACTTATCAAATGGCATAAAATATTTGCAAATTATATATCTGATAAAGACTTGTGTCTAGAATATATAAAGAACTCTTACAATGTAATAATAAAAAGATAAATAAGCCAATTCAAAAGTAGGTAAAAGATTTAAATAGACATTTCTTCAAAGAAGATATATATATTTAAAAAGATATACAAATGACCAATTAGCACATGAAAATATAGTCAATACCATCAATCATTAGAGGAATACAAATCAAAGCCACAGTGAGATTCCACTTCACACCACCAGAATGGCTAAAATAAAAAAGACAGACAATAATAAGAGTTAGTAAGGAAGTAGAGAAATTAGAATCTTCACACATAGCTAGTGGAAATGTAAAATGGTACAGTTGCTTTGGAAAAATGGTTTGGCAGTTCCTCAAAAATCAAGTATGACGTTACCATATGACTCAGCACTTCTAAGTGTATCTAAGCAAAATGAAAACATATGTTCATACAAAAATTTGTACGTGAATATTCATAGCAGCATTATTTATGACTTCCATAAAACAAAACAAGCTAAATGTGTATCAATTGATGAATGTTTAAATAAAATGTGATATATCCACACAATGGATTATTAGACAGCTATAAAAGAAAATGAAATACTGCTAGATGCTATAACATGGATAAACCTTGAAAACATTATACTCAGTGAAAGAAGAAGCCAGACACAAAAGTCACACAGTATATGATTCTATTTATATGAAATGTCCAGAGTAGGCAAATCTATAGAAATGAAAAATAGATTAGTGGTTACCTAGGGCTGCTGGGGTTGGTAGGTAGAGAAGAATGGAGTAGATTACTAATGGAAACAGTGTTTACTTTTAGGATAATAAAAATATTCGAAACTTGGATCCTGGCGAAGATTGCCAAACTCTGGGAATAGAGTAAAACCATTAAATAAAGTATACTTTAAATGCACAAATTTTATATTTCAATAAAAGTGTTAAAATTTTTTTTTAATTAAAAAAAACTCGTTAGAAAGGAATTCTCTACTTTATCAATGGAGACTCAATTAAAAGGAGTTCAAGAGGGGGCAGAAAGATATTATCAAGTGTTTCATCCAAGCACCAAAGGTCTTTGTAAGAAGAGATCCTTTCAGGGAAACTGGTGGTGAAGGTTAAAGTCTGCATTACCTTTTGATCTGTAGAATCCAGAATTAGAATCAGTTTTACTTTCCTACAGTATGTGTTCTTTTTACATACTGTAGGGAAGAAGTGTATGAGAAACATCTCAGGAAGCGAGACTTCCTCAGGAGGAAAAAATAAAATTTCTCCCCATTTCCACTCGTTCATTTTACTGAATAAGTGGTCTCAAGGATACAAAGTCCACCTCATATGCAATGATTTAAATAGGCCATACAGCTGATCCCACTGATTCCCGGGGAAGCCAGCAACCTTGCCCTGGAGTCCCTGAAGAATCCCTCGGGGTTATAAAAAGCTCAGCTGGTTTAGTAGTAGCAGCAATGTCTGCTTATTTTTTGTCTATCCCTTGCTGATAGAACTCAAGGGTTGTCAATTGCGGTTTCATTTTGGAGGTAGTCTCATGAGCTGAGTTATTTTTGGCTACTCTGTGTTTACTTAGTACCCTGTTGACTTGGGGGGAAGATGTTGAATATGTATCTGGCTAATGCTACTGTTTAGCAATGACAGAAATGCAGCTATGAGACCATCTGTTCAGAGTATCTGACAGACCTAAGGGGAGATGATGAATTATAGCTCCTCCATATTTAGGGTTTTAAGTACAAATTGGGAAAAGAACTACAATGATATTCTTTTGCTTACATTCCCACCCCTGGTAGAGCCAAGCTAGAAAAATAATGGAAGGAGGTTAGCAGGGTTTCCATAGAAGACAGTACTGCAGGGCTGTGCACAGTGTATCAAGTCTCAGAAGAAAGGAAATACCTAAAACAAAACGAAACAAAAGAAAACAGACCACTTGGCTTCAATTTATATAAACCAATAAGCCACAGACATTTCCTACATTGTATACATTAACGAGATTCACCGAAATAAACTCCCTGTCTTTGAGAAGCTGGTCTTAAAAAGTGGAAAAACTTATAAAGATTATACTATACTGAGTTGATTTTATAGCAAAAATTCTCTTTCTTGAGGAAATAGCCTGGTGGTATTTTAGGGTGCCTGACAAAGAGGAATGCTAGGTAGTCAGAGGTCTGAAAGCAACAGAGAAGGAACCTGGGATGTCAATTCAAATCGATAACATCGGAACATTTTATATCAGGAAAGGTCCCGGATCTTGTCTTTCAAACTCCTTATGTTGTAGATGAGAAAACTGTCTGAGAGTTCGAGATACTAAAAGACTTGTCTGAGCTCACA
Organism: Pteropus vampyrus; assembly: GCF_000151845.1. Classification (NCBI taxonomy): domain Eukaryota; kingdom Metazoa; phylum Chordata; class Mammalia; order Chiroptera; family Pteropodidae; genus Pteropus; species Pteropus vampyrus. The sequence goes on along the minus strand of NW_011889286.1, from coordinate 564,470 downwards.
CAGGTATAGCGAAGTTGGAATCTGAAGCTACATCTTCTGATTCTCTCCTTATGAAGCCAGCACTCTTGCCTTCATACTGTTTTCTCCCAGGAGCAAGTGAAGAAAAGCCTGGAAACCAAAAGACCAAAGCAGCAACAAGGAATCCTCTCCTTTCTATGAATGTGACAGGATAGAGACCTGGGAGCAAAAGGCAAAGAAAGCCTGGACAGTGAGGTCTGTATTAGTCAGCTCAGGCTGCCATAACAGAATACATAGACTGAGTGGCTTAAAGAACAAGAATTTTTTTCTCACAGTCTGGAGGCTGAGAAGCCTAAGTTCAATGTGCCAGCCCATTTGATAGCAGAAAAGAGGGGTTTTAGCTGTAGTGAGTCTTCCTGACTTGCAGACAGCTGACATCTTTCTATGTCTTCACCTGAGAAAGAGAAAGAGAGAAAGGGAGCACTCTGGTCTCTCCTCCTCTTCTTAAAAGGACACTAACCCCATCATGGAGGCCCTATTCTTAGGATCTGATTTAAACCCAATTACCTCCTAAAGACCCCACCAAATAGTATCACATTGGGGATTGAGACTTCAACATATGAATTTGGGGGGAGGACAGAAAGATTTAGTTCAGAACAATGTCTCAGTGGTCCAAGCAAGAAAAGATCCCAAAAGTGACAGATGTTAACTAGACTTATTAAGGTGATCATTTTGCAATATATACAAATATCACATCGTCATGTAATGTTATATGTCTATTATACCTCAATAAAAAAAACTCACTATAGCTGAAAAACAAAATCCAAAAATAAGTTTTCTAAATATATAAATAAATACCAAAATATCATTATATGCAAAATTTTGTTGCATGTATATCTGAAATAAATTAATGGGGGAAAAGTTGAAAGAAAAAACCCCAAATATAAGAGGGCATGTTGAAAAAGGGAAGAAAAATGATGTAGTAAAAATGGTTTGTCCTCAGTCCTCTTTCATGCTTCCTGCTGAGATTTGGAGGGTGAAGAGGGTTCAAACAGAGGGAAGATTGCAGCTGAAGTGAGAATATATGCACTGTAGCTGGTCCCTGATGTGCCAGCACTGGAGTAATGGAAAGAGACCTGCACTTGAGTCTGTTAACAGTTGTTCAAGGCCCAGATTCACCAGTGAGTATCATGATGACCTTGAAGAGCTTGGGATATCTCATTTGCAAAATGGAGATAATAATAACTTAACTTCAGGGTTGTTATAAAAAGTAAATGAGATAACATTTACAAAAATGCTTTGTAAATTATAAAGGGTTATACGTTTGTTTTGCTTACTGTTAGGATAGTTCTGGGACTGTGCTAGTGTTACAGAGACAAAAGAACTGGAAAACATGGTTTCTGATCTCAAGTATCTTGTGATCCTGTAAGTATAAATAAGGCTTACGAACATGAAAACCCTTCAGGATAGCATATGGCTGCACAGGGTTGATGAGGAATCTCATCTCATCCATTGCAGATGACATAGGTATGGCTGGGTGTGTCTGGCTAGCTGGTAGGGTGGCTTTAAGGAAGTTTATTTGCAAGAAGGCTACAGTGACTCATTTGAGAGACCTCCTTCTATGGAGCCAGGCATTATGGGCTCACTAAGAGTTAATGCTTTAGTCATCAGAATGGAGTGTGGTCATTTTTACTCATATGCAACATGGCCCCAACTACTGAGCTGAAGATCCAAGTCTTCGTAGAAAAGACAAGTCTTATGTATACATTGAAAGAGCTGTTTCTCTATCACTGTAAAACACTGGGGCTCAAAAGTGTTTTAGGGCCCCTCTCTGAGTGTATAACAAAAAGAGTGAAATTATTCCCTACTCTGCTATAGACCGTGTGCTACTTTAATATCCAATAGACTGTGGGCAGAGCAGTGGGAAGGACCCAGAGCACCCAGGAGAAAGAGGAGGGTCATGGCAGTGCCAGCCTGCAGAGCTGTCAATTTCCAGCAAGGACTACAGCACAATAATTGAATGCAGCAGTGTATATTGTTCCCATTAGAGCAGTGAGAGTCCCTAGCAGAAAATGCCATGCTAGGCAGCATGGTAGAATTAGTATTAACAGATCAATTCAGAGCAGCAGCAGCTCTTGATAGAGCACTGTGAATATTTTGGAAATGAAAAATGCTAGCCTATGAAGCTGCCAGGAACATTGAGGGAAGGAGATTTGCAGAGGGCTAGGGCCCCTATGTTAGTAGGCGAGCCCTAGAAAGCCAGCAAAAGTTTATGTAATACAGAGTCATTTCAGATAACAAAACAATCGGTAGACTGAAATCACTGACATCACAGAGGAGGTAGCCATTGGACCTTGAAGTTGTGCTCTGTTGCTCACCATGCATGTTTAAATAATGAAAAGCGCCTTTACTTCATAAGTCACAGAGCAAACTTTTAACTACTAATTCTCCAACACCCTGAAGTGCCAATAGTTTGAAAAGAGCCCTTTTTAACACTATTGTGCCAGACTAAGAGCTGGGCAGCAAGTTTCCCTGGCAGGTAATTCTTATCTTTTGCCTGTACTCAGAGCAGCTGCTGCTTCTGCTTTTTTCAAAGAAAGCCTTTTCTGTGTTCTGCCTTGCCCCAAGGACTCAAAAGAGACAGAGAATCCTTAGCTCTTCCTCTGGTGAACAGGATGTTCTGAGTCCCTTGTGCCTTCCAAGAAAAATCAGAAACAGTGGTAGTGGAGATGCAGTAGATCTAGATTTTCCATAACCCTTGTCCACTAAACAGTCCCTACAAAGATAGTTGCCAGGACTGCTTAGAGAACCTGTGGTAATAAATCTCAAGTGGTCTGGTGGTTGCCATAGGCAACACTCTATCTTCCCACAAAACAAGAGACACGTACTTTCTTTGCATCTTTAATATATAGGGGATGAAGCTATGGGGGCAGGAAGAAAAATTGATTGTCCCTAATCCTGAATTCATTTCAAAGATGCTCAATTAATTGGAAGCAGAATCCTTTAGGATTTCCCAAGGTGAAAAAGATTTTTCAGTCTCCTGTTTTGGGGGAGAGACAATAACTAGCAATCTAGCTAAGTGATAAGCAAATCAAATGAAGATTAATGAAGATAAATTTCCAGGTCTGTAAGCTTGCTGCCTGAATGTAACCAAAAAAGGGGTATAAATCTAGTGTCTATAGTAATCACTTAATGAATTTGCTCCAGTAATTCTAATGTATTAATTCTAAATTGAGGCAGAGGCAACGGACTTATTTACTCTACTTTCACAACTGTCAAGAGTCTGCAAGCAACGTATTCAAGTGGAACTATGGTACCTTCATCAGACTTGTTGAGATGATTGGGGAAAAAGCTAGAGAATTTATAAAACAAAGGAGCTTGAAGACGATTTCTTCCTTGGATACTGATCCTTTCACTGATAAACTTCCTCCCTGTCCCAAGATACCACCTTCATCCGCCACTTCTAAGACTGAGGGAAGTTTTGAATATATTCAGAGCAAGAGTAATGAAGCATCTATTGGCGGGATTTTGCCAATGCGTTAACCCTATTTCTATGATAACTACCCTCTGGGCTACAGATCCTTCAAATGGCAAAAAGGAGAAAATTAGCGTCTCATATGGGCTTCATTTACCAATCTTCCTCTCAGCCTGTAAGGGTGAATTTCAGGCTTCTAGTGGCTTCTGAATGGCCTTCAAATCACAAAGCCCTAGTTTGTAGAAGGCTGCCTTCTGATGTTGTCCTCAGGTGGTAGAGAGAGAGCGAATTCCAGTCTTCTCTTCCTCACTAATCAAATCATAGGGCCCCACTCTCATGACTTCATTTACAACTAATTACCTTCCAAGGCTCAATCTTCAAATACTATCACATTGGGGCTAGGGCTTCAATTGATGACTTTGCGGGGTGAGAAGGTAGGCACAAACAATCCATAACGCTGGTTGATTGTTTTATCTTTTTAAAAAAATCTCTAAGAGTCCCATTCTGCCCAGGACACTTTCCCCATTCTCTACCTTTCTAAACTTTTTATTATGAAAATATTCAAAGATGGAAATGTAAAAAAAAATAGTACACAGATCCCCTCTTTGCTTGTCGCCCAACTCCATTATCAATTCTCTGCTACTCTTCTTTCATTGATCTCAATCTCCAACACAAGGCAAGTAGTTTCTATGAAGGCAGAAGCTACTTATTTGTTATGCCTAGCGTCAGGTAAATGCCCGGCCCATGCACATTTAATAAATTGTTGCTGAATTAATCCACTACACGGATGAACTGTGCTTCCATGCTGAATGGTGCAGGGGATACCAAGGTAAATTAAACCCAGCTCCTGTCCCTTGGGAGATTAGAATCTAGAGGAGAGCTAATGTAGCCCACCACACAGAGGGCAAGAAACAACTGCCAGAGTCAAGGGTATGCTGACTTCTCTTACACAGAAAGTATCCACGTGTTTATTCACTATGGCACAACCGGACTCTAATCAAAGAGTTATTCTTTCTGCCAAAGGAAAAGACTCTTAATCTCCTCTTCTCTACAAGACAGCTGGCCAGAACATGAAGTGCTCAGATAAGAGAAAAGAATAGAAAGCTGCAGGGTCAGACAAATGGAAAGAGAACCCATTCCTAGGAAAATAGGCATTTCACAAGAAGTGTCGATGTGAGCAAACCTCTTCTGATAGAAGGGGAATAGCAGTTGGGCACTTAAGAATGTTGAGCAATAGCAGATAAGGAGCTGGAGAATTGTCTACTAATAATAAGGACCATGATACAAGAAATCACATCCTAACCTAGATGGGATGGGACAGGAAAAGCAAGGTCACAGAGGAAGTGAACCTAAAGAAGGGACAGGCAGAGGAGACCGCAAGTCTTTAAGCTAGATATATTTTAAAGACACCAGTAAGAAAAGAATTACAAATTGCTATAAGAACCCTTCTCTAAACTAGCTCTTAATATGTTGAAAACAATTTTGTTCAAGTTAACTCTGTGGTAAATTGTATGTTTCTCATCCCAGGCTGTGAGTTCATTCTCAATAAATCCTTATCAAATTTGCCTTTAAGAAGTCTTACTTTAGCGGGAGTAGCGGTACTAATATCAGACGAACTAGACTTCAAAATAAAAAAGGTAAAGAAACATACTGAGGGACACTTCATAATGATAAACAGAATCATGCAACAAGAAGACATAACATTTATTAATATCTATGCTCCCAGTCAGGGAGCCCCGAAATATGTAAAGCAATTACTAACAGAACTAAAGAGAGAAACAGACCAAAACACTGTTGTAGTAGGGGACCTAAATATCTTACTGTCAGATATGGACAGGTCATCTAAACAGAAAATCAATAATGAAATAACACCCTTAAATGACACATTAGACCAACTGGACATGATTGACATATACAGAGCTTTCCATCCCAAAATAGCTGCTTATACGTTCTTCTCTAGTGCACATGGAACATTCTCAAGATTCGACCACATACTAGGACACAGAGATAGCCTCAACAAATATAAGAGGGCTGAAATCATACCAACCATATTTTCTGATCATAATGATTTGAAACTAGAGATCAACTGTAAAAAGAAAGCAGGAAGAACCACAAATATGTGGAGGTTAAATGACATGTTACTGAAGAATAACTGTGTCAGAGAAAAAATAAAAATAGAGATCAAGATATACTTAAAAACAAATGATAACGATAGTATAATATATTAAAACTTATGGGGCATGGCAAGAGCGGTCATAAAGGAAAGTTCATGTCATTATAGGCCTATCTTCAAAAACAAGAACGAGCCCAAATAAACAAGCTAACACTTCATCTTAAAAAATTAGAAAAGGAAGAATAAATGAAGCCTAAAGTCAGCAGAAGGAAAGAAATAATCAAAATTAGAGCAGAATTAAATGAAATGGAAAATAAAAAAACAATAGGAAAAATAAGTGCAACAAAGAACTGGTTCTTTGAGAAGGTTAATAAAATTAACCTGGCCAGACTCACTAAAGAAAAAAGAGAAAAGACACAAATAAACAAAATCAGGATGAAAGAAAATAAATTACGACTGACATTGCAGAAATACAAAGGTTCATGTTATACTATGAAAAGTATATAACACCAAATTTAAGAATCTAGAAGAAATGAACCAGTACTTAGAAAGATACAACCTTCCTAGACTGAATCAAGAAGAACTGGAAAATCTAAATAGACCGCTCAGCTGTATGGAAATTGAAACAATCATCAAAAACCTACCAAAAAGTAAAAGTCCAGGACCAGATGGCTTAACCAGTGAATTCTACCAAACATTCAAATACGTTTTAATACCTATTCTCCTCAAACTCTTGCAAAAAATCAAAGAGGAGGCAATACTTCCTAACTCATTTTATGAGACCAATATTACTCTGATACCAAAACGTGGTAAAGATAATACAAAAAAAGAAAACTACGGACCAATATCTCTCATGAACACAGTTGCAAAGATTCTAAATAAGATACTAGTGAACCGAATACAGCAACATATTAAAAAGAGTATACACCACAATCAAGTGGGCTTCATTCCAGGGGCACAGGGATTGTTCAACATATGCAAATCGATTAATATGATACATTATATAAACAAATTAAAAAATAAGAATCATATGATCATATCAATAGATGCAGAAAAGCCTTCGACAAGATACAAGATCCATTTATTATGAAAACACTTAACAAAATTATTATGTTAAGGAAAGTACCTTAACATAATAAAGGCCATCTATGACAAACCCTCAGACAACATTATACTTAATGGTGAAAAACTAAAAACCTTCCCTCTAAGATCAAGAACAAGGCAAGGCTATCCACTATCGCCACTGTTATTCAATATAACATTGGAGGTCCTAGCAAATGCAATCAGACAAGAAAAAGATATAAAAGACATCCAAATAGGAAATGAAGAAGTCAGACTGTCACTATTTGAGGACGACATGATTCTCTATATTGAAAACCCTAAAGACTCCTCAAGAACACCACTAGAAACAATAAGCAAATACAATAAAGTTTCTGGATACAAAACCAATGTTCAAAAATCCATAGCACTCTAATAATGAAGTGTCAGACAAAGAAATGGAAAAATAATTCCTTTTGCAACAGAAACAAAAAGAATAAAATATCTAGGAATAAATCTACCAAAATATGTGAAGGACCTATATAATGAAAACTATAAGACTCTATTAAAAGAAATCGAAGAAGATATAAAGAAATGGAAAGATATTCCATGTTCTTGGACTGAAAAGATGAACATAGTTAAAATGACCTTATTTCCTAAAGCATTATACAGATTTAATGCAATCCCCATCAAAATCCCATTGGCATTTTAAAAAATGTATTTATTTTCATTAGTTTCAAGTATACAGTACATTGATTAGACATCTATATAGTTCATAAAACAATCCCCTAACTGCTCCCTCCTTCCTCTGACCCTCCACATAGCCAACATATTAATGCTAATTGCATTCCCTATGCCATGCTCTCCATCCCCGTGATCATCTATCAGCTTCTAATTTGTACTTCTTTAACCCTTCATCCCATTCTCCCAGCCCCCCAAAACTCCTCCCCTCTGTCCATCACCAAATTGTCCACTTTGTGAGTCTATTTTTGATTAGTTTGTTCTTTTTATTCCTTAGATTCCACATATAAGGGAAATCATATAGTGTTTATCTTTCTCTGTCTGACTTAAATACCTTCTAGGTCCATCAGAGCAATATCTTTTTCCATCCCCTTCCTTTTAGTCTGTGTTATGTCTTTTAATCTGAAGTGAGTCTCTTATAGGCAACATGTAGGGGTCTTGTTTTCCTTTCCATTCATCCACTCCATCTTTTGGTTGAAGCACTTAATTCTTTTCTACACTTCCCAAAAGTTCATTGAGCATCTTATCTACACTTCCCAAAAGTTCATCGAGTATCTTTATAAATAGTGTTTTGAACTCTGCATCCGTTAGATTTCTTGACTCCATTATTCCTGGAGCTCTGTTCTGTTCTCACATATGGTTTCTGCTTCTTTGTCTTCCCATTTTGGCTGCCTTTCCTTGTCTGTTTCTATATACTAAGCAAAGCTCCTAAGTCTCCCAGTCTTATTAGTGTGGATTTATGAAGTAGGTGTCCAGTGGCACAGTTCTGAGAGGGGTCCAGCTGCAGGCCAAATTTAGCCCCACCTTGTGTCCCTCTGGGGCCATTTGTTAAGTTTCAGAAAGCCATCCACAAATGCTGTGCTTATAGTTGCCTCATAAGGCCACACCAGAAACCAAGGCCAGCTGCCTCCAGTGTGAGTCTAGGTGCTGCTCAGCAAGGAGCACCTGACCCGCTGAGGACACACCTGGCTTGGGTGGGGCTGTGAGTTGGGGGAGGTGGAGTTTCAGGGAATCCTCTGGACGGAGCGACCTCTGTTATCCAGTTTGATGACGCCGCAGGTATGGCAGCACAGTGTCCAGTGCGCTGGTAAGGGGGAAGGATCAATAGGGAACAATGGATACCGCCAGGACTTCTGTACAGAGCAAGGCTCACCTAGGCCCCCACTCCAACAATGTCTCCCTGTAAGTCCCTGGTGCCTCCTGCACCCAGCCAATTCAGCACTGGTCTCAGAGTGATCAGGTCCATCACTGCGAAAATCTGCTCGCAGATGCAGCCCCTTTAAAGGGCTTGTGCCACTGCCACTGCCGCAGCCTATGTCTCACTCAGCTGCTCAAGAGAGGGCAGCCCAGCATCCTCTCCCTGTCCTACCTTCTGCCGTTACAGGGTGCTTTCTTAGATTTCTCCCTAGTTGTATGGCTTGTTCATCTAGATCCCAGGAGATTTTTCCTTGCTGCTGCTCCTTGTTTCTGTCACAACTTTGATTTGGTCACCAGAGGGATGAATAGAGCCTCTATAACCTACGCCATTTTGTTCCCTTCTCCCATTGGCATTTTTTAAAGAAATAGAACAAAAAATCATCAGATTTGCATGGAATCACAAAAGACCCCGAATTGCCAAAGCCATCCTGAGAAAAAAGAATGAGGCTGGAGGCATCCCTCTGCCCAACTTCAAATTATACTACAAAGCGACAGTAATCAAAATGGCATAGTATTGGCAGAAAAACAGACACATGGACTAGTGGAACAGAATCGGGAGTCCAGAAGTAAACCCATGTTTTTATGGGCAAATAATTTTTGACAAAAAAGCCAAAAACATACAGTGGAGAGAGGAAAGCCTCTTCAATAAATGGTGCTGGGAAAACTGGAAAGCCATCTGCAAAAGAATGAAACTAGGATGTTGTCCATCACCGCACACCAAAATTAACTCAAAATGGATTAGGGACCTGAATATAAGACCTGAAACAATAAAATGCATAGAAGAAAACACAGGAACTAAACTCAAGGACCTTGGACTTAAAGAGGTTGTTATGAATTTGACCTCAAAGGCAAGGGAAGTAAAAGCAAAAATAAATGAATGGGACTATATCAAACTAAAAAGCTTCTGTTCAGCAAAAGAAACCATCAACAAGGTAAAGAGACAACCATCCGAACTGGAAAATATATTTGCAAGCAACACCTCCAATTAGGGTCTAATATACAAAATATGCAAAGAACGCATACAACTCAATAACAACAACAGCAAAAAAACAAATGATCCAATCAAGAAATGGGCAGAGGACCTGAGCAGACACTTCTCCTAAAAAGACATACAAATGGCCAACAAGTATTTGAAAAGATGCTCAACATTGCTAGCTATTAGGGAAATGCAAATCAAAACCACAATGAGATACCACACCTGTTAGAATAGCTATAATCAACAGGACAAGTAATAACAAATGCTGCAGAAGATGCATGGAAAAAGGAACCCTCATACACTGCTGGTGGGACTGCAAATTGGTACAGCCACTATAAAAAACAGTGTAGAAATTCCTCAAAAAAACTAAGAATTGATCTACCATATGATCCAGTGATCCCTCTACTGGGTATTTACCCCAAAGACTTGAAAACCCATGTCCCAAAAGATGTTTGCACACCAATGTTCATAGCAGCATTACTCACAATGGCCAAGATATGGAAGCAACCAAAGTGTCCTACGATAGATGATTAGCTAAAGAAGCTATGGTACATATATACAATGGAATAATACTCAGCCATAAGAAGAGATGAAACATGGATTTACCTCGAGATAATCATGCTAAGCAAAATAAGCCAGACAGAAAAAGTTGAAAATAACATGATATCATTTATATATGGAATATAAACCTAAAAGCAACAAATGAACAGGACAAACAGAGACTCATAGACATAGGCAATAAACTAGTGGTTACCAGAAGAGGAGCGGGGAGGTAGATGGAGTAAAAAAGGTCAAATATATGGTGACAGAAAGATATCTAACTATGGGAGGTGAACACACGATTAAAATATATATATATGCTTTACTGTTAAAATGTACAGCTGGAACTTACCAATTTCATTAGCCAATATCACCATAAAAATAATTAATTAATTAATTAATTAATTAATTAAAAAAATTTTCTTGCCAGCATCTGATCTGGTATTGTCAGTGTTCAGGAATTTGACAGTTCTAATAGGTGTGTAGTGATATCTCATTGTTGTTCTAATTTGCAATTCCCTAATACATATAGTGTGGAGCATCTTTTCATATGCTTATTTGCCATCTGCATATTTTCTTTGATGAGATATCTGTTCAGATCTTTGACCATTTCTTAACTAGGCTGTTTGTTTTTGTATTGTCGAGGGATTTGTTTTGTTTTACAAAAATATGAGATTATATTATGCATATTTCTATCTTGCTTTTCTCATTTAGTACCTTGTGGAAATCCCTCTAAACCACCTGGCATAGATACAGTACATTCTTTTTCATGGTTGCATATTTCATGATACGAATGGTCCATAATCTATTTACACATTTCTTAGGTCAGGAGGGTCATTGTATTGCTAAATCTGTTCTTTCATAGCTCTTGGGTCGCTTGTCCTGATTTAAAGATTACATAACATTTATCTTGCATGTATAGGTGCCTAAATTTTCTTCTGTAATTTTTATTGTTATTTAAATTTAAGTTCTTATCACTTAAAATGAATTGCTTGCATACGATGTGAAGTAATAATCAAAACTTTATTTTCTCTCCAGATCATTTATTAAATAAACCACCTTCTCCAATAAATTAAAATAACATTTTAATATATTAAATTATCATACATATTTGGATTTATTTCTAGATACTATATTTATTCTCATGTATTTTTATTATAGAAGCTTTATAACAAATATCTGTTAAGGCTAGTTTATCACTATTGCTCTTGTCCACAATTTTCTTGTCTGTTCTTGAATATTTTTCCCCATAAACTTTAAGATAATTTAAAGAAAATTAAAAGTGTACAGTAGTTCCCCCTTATCCATGGAGGATACATTCTAAGACCCCCTCCCAGTGGATTCCTAAAACTGCAAATAGTACCGAACACCACATGTACTACGTTTTTTCCTATACATACATATCTATGATATATTTTAATTTATAAATTAGGAATAGTAGAGATTAACAACAATAACTAATAATAAAATAGAAAAATTATAACGACAATCTGTAATAAAAGTTATGTGAATGTGGTCTCTCTCTCTCAAAATACCTTATTGTACTATACTCTCCTTTTTACATGAAAGAAGCACTTTGTGGCTTCTCTTTGGCATATCCAAATTGCCGGCATCACTACTCTTATGCTTTGGGGCCATTATTAAGTATAATAAGGATTACTTGAACACAAGCACCACAAAATGGAGACAGTAGATCTGATAACTGAGATGGCTACTAAGTAACTAATGGGTAGATGAGGTATACAGCATGGATATGCTGGACAAAGGGATGGTTCACATCTGGGTGGGATGGATGAGACTAGAGAGACTTCATCATGCTCCTCAAAATGACATGCAATTAAAAACTTCCGAATTGTTTATTTCTGGATCTTACTATTTAATATTTTCAGACCACAGTTGGCCCTGGGTAACTGAAACCATGGAAAGCGAAACCACAGATGGGAGGTGGGGTGGGGGTGGGGAGAACAACTGTATATATTCATATATACACTATCTTCTAAAGGTGTACACACAAATACACATAATTTTTCACTGCACCATTTGCAGTGCACATCTTTGTGAGTATATTCTAATATGTAGGGAATTTTATTTTCATATAAGAGGCAGAAAAGGATAGAATGTATTTATTTTAATATGCAAATGTGAAAAATAAATTAATCATTGGTGAATCTAGGGTATTCATTTGTTTGTCTGAAGTATTCTTTCAACTTTTCTGTAAATTTAAATTCTTCTAAATAAACAATTTGGGAGAAATAAAAATAATATATTATCTGGGAGTCTGGATTAGGGGATAATACCAACAAAAAATAGCCATAAATTGATAATTATTTAAGCTGGGTGATGGGGACTTTGGGGTTCATTGTATTAGTCTCTCTATTTTATGTATTTTTAAAATTAATTGAAGTGAAGTGAGATTTAAATTGGAATTACATTAATTTGTGAGGAAGTTGGCGACATCTTAATTGTATTAAATTGTCCCATCCAAAAGTATGGTAGAACTTTCCTTTTATTCAAATCTAGTTTTATGTCCTTTGGTAAGATTTTTCTTAGGCTTCTAGCTAAGCCATTCACTGTTCCAATAACTATTTACTGAAGTCCTTACTATAGGCCAGACACTGTTCTAGAAAACTGGGATCTATCAATGAGCAAAACAAAGATTCCTACCTTTATGAAGCTTAATACTAGCAGGAGGAATCAAACAATAAGTTGTAAGAATAATAAAGAAATAAACTATATAGTTTGGTAGCAGATAATAAATATGACAAATAAAAAATGGATAAAGGATTCAGTAGTGCAGGGAGGGGGTTGTCAGCACACTTTACTGAGGAGGTAACATTGAACAGACACTTGAAGGAGGTGTGGGAGTTAGCCAAACAGGAACTGGAAGAATAATATTTGAGGAAGAGGGAAAATGTTTGTATGCTAAAGAGAATTACCTGATAAAGAGCAAAAAATGATGTATTTTAGGAAAAAACAGGGATGATTACTGGAGTGATATCCTTCATTAGATGACAGGGATGGAATCTAGGGCACAGGTAGAGGGACTGGAGGCAGCACAGAGAGTTTACCTATAACCATAGGTAGGAATGTGGGTAGATGAAAGTCTTCTTCTGGTTGCTTCAACTTTCACAGGGAAGGAGACAAGGTCATGATCTGGGTAGGGGTTAAAGATTTTGAGGAGAGAGAAGCTATAAAATTCTCATCTAGAAGAGTGGATAGGAGTGAATGGACTAAGGGTATATACCGTAATTGCTGGGCAGTGTTAGGGCCTACTTGAAGTTCGTGGTCTAGATTTTTAAAAAAATAATAAAAAGCTTTATTTTCACGTCCTAGTTTATTCCAGCTGTTGCTAACAACTGGGCACTGTTTCTGCATTCCTTGATTCCTGCATTGTTCTGCACACCAGCGCCAGGTAGGCTGCTCAGGGGGAACCAGGGACTTACAGTGGGAAACCGACTTGGAGCGAGGGCCAGAGGCAAGACTTTCTCTCGGGCAGAAGTGCTGGCAGTATTCATTGTCCCTCTGTTGAGCCCTCCCACCGCTCCCAGTGTGAAGATCCAGTGCCACCATAGCTGAGATGTCATCAAACTGGATAACAGAGGTGGCTCCCCCTAGAGGATTCCCTGAAACTCTTCCTCCCCCAACTCACGGTCCTACCCAAGCCACATACAGTTGTGTCCTCGGGGCGAGTCCGATGCACCTTGCTGAGCCCACTCCAAGACTCACACTGGTGGCAGCTGGCCTTGAGTTCTGGTGTGGTTTCTTGAGGCAACTATAAGCATGACATCTGTGGATTGCTTGCTGAATCTTAACTGGTGGCTCCAGAGGGGCACAAGGTAGGCTAAACTTGGCCTGCAGCTGGACCCCTCTCAGGACTGTGCCGCTGGACACCTACTACCCAAAGCCACGCTAATAAGACTGGGAGACTTAGGAGCTGTGCTTAGTATGTAGAAACAGACACATAAAGGCAGCCATAATGGTAAGACAAAGAAGCAGAAACCATATGAGAGAACAGAACAGAGCTCCAGGAATAATGGAGTCAAGCAATCTAACAGACGCAGAGTTCAAAACACTGGTTGTAAAGAACTGTAACAAAGAGATAATATATATATAGAACTGGAAATAGAAATTATAAAAGGGAACCAGTCAGAAATGAAGACCACATTATCTGAGATGAATAGTATATCAGATAGAATCAACAGAGTGGAGAAAAAAGAGGATCGAACCACCGACATAGAGGATGAGGAAGCCAGGGACACTATATCAGAACAGCAAGGACAAAGCCAAGGCTGTGATAATAATTTAAGGAGCCTATAGGACACGATTAAATGTAAAAATGTCCATGTCATAGGGGTACCTGAAGGAAAACAAGATGTTGAAGAGCTATTTGAAGAAATAATGATGGAAAACTTCCCTAACCTGGTGAAGGAAATTGACATACAACCCCAGGAGGCTCAGAGCATCCCAAGAAAGAGGAACCCAAAGAAGCCCGCACCAAGACACGTAATTCAAATGTCAAACGTTAAATACAAAGAGAATCTTAAAAGCAGCAAGAGAAAAGCGGTTCGTTACCTACAAGGGAGCGCCCACAAGACTGGCAGCTGATTTCTCACAATGCAGGACTATGCAGGACAGAAGGGCCTGGCACAAAACATTCAACGTGATGCAAACCCAGGATCTACAATCAAGAATACTTTATCTAGTAAAACTATCATTTAGAGTCGAAGGACAGATGAAGAGCTTCCCAGACAAATAAGCTAAAAGAATTTATCACTCTAAGCCAGTATTACAGGAAATGTTGGAAGGACTTCTTTAAGAAGAAAAACCATGTATCAAAAGCATGAATAAAGAATGATAATAACTACATTCCTATCAACAAGTACCTCAAATGGGAAAGAATTAAGTGCTCCAACCGAAAGACAGAGTGGATGAATGGAAAGGAAAATAAGACCCCTACATCTGCTGACTACAAGAGACTCACTTCAAATTAAAAGACACGCACAGACTAAAAGGAAGGAGATGGAAAAAGAAACTGCCTTGACGAATCTAGAGAGTGTTGCACTAAATGAAATAAGTCAAATAGAGAATGACAAATATCACATGATTTCATGTACATGTGGAATCTAAAAACAAAGAAAATAGCTAACAATGTTGTAATTTATGTAAGGGGGAAGAAGGGTACTAGATTTTGTGGGGTGATCACTTTGTGAGTTACATAGATCTCTAATCACTTTGCTGTACAATTGAAATTAATATATGATTGAATGCTAACTATAATTGAAAAAACTCATTGAATTGTACAATGTAAATATGAGCAACTAATTGTCTATTTAAATAAAGCTGGCAAAAAAAAAGGGAAAAAATCTAACTCTATGGAAACTCTGCCTTCGATATGGCTTCAGTGAGATTAATATCAATGGGACTGACATCCCCCAGACCCACTCTCCCCTCTAATTCCTATACCCAGTCCCAATTCCTGACTACACCCCATTCTCTGCACTCAGGCATCACCACCCCTAAAGGGCAAGGTTCTGTAAAGAAGGGTCCTAAGCACCTTAGGAGAGCTGGACCTGCTCTAGCTTATCAGGTCACAGCCTGGGCTGGCACTGTGGGCAACACCAGCTGAGCTTCTGGAAACCACCTGGAGGTCTGAAGGCCTGGTGTGCAGCAGGGCACTGCTCTTTCTGGTAGGTCTGTGTGCTGAGGTCTGCCCTGCAATTTGCCCTGAAGCCAGTCTGCACTGAACTCTACCATGTGATCCATGAGGATCTCAAGTTGTGGAGGACTGAGGAGTGAACAAAGAAAAGGGATGGACCCAGCTCTGCACAAGGCTTCATTCTTAATAATGTTCTCTGAGCCTGAGAAGTATCTCTAGCCCAATAATGTACAGCAGACAAGCTGCTTCTGGCCCAGAGTTTCCAAGGCTCGTCCTCAATGGGACTTTTCAGACAAGATGTCAGAAATAGGTTTGATCACTGGGGAAGATCTCCAAGACATCCACCAATTATAAAATGCATGGTCTACATTTTAAAGTGAGACAAGTCAGCTTTACTATGTTTTTTTTTTTCTCTAGTTGCTTTCAACTGCTCAGAGCAACTGAAAGTTTTTATGTATCCAGCATTGTGGTTTTGCTAAATAAATATAATAAATCAAGAAAAAGACAAGAGAGTTTAAAGTATATACTGGGGTATAGATATAATGGTTGATCATGGAATTTAAGCTGGATGAGGAGGAAATAGTTGGTAAGAGGATAGGAGGTCCTGGGAGATTGAAGAATTGTAAGTGTCAGGGTACTGAAGAGTGTGGTGGTCAGAAAAGAGTGACTATTGGTTAGAGAATAAAAGACATGGCACTGCTGAAAAGGTTGTGATTATTGGTAAAATAAGAAGAAAATAGAGTCGAAGACAATATTCATGGAGACAAGGTCAAGAAACTGAGAGGCAGGGTGTTAGAAAAATCATCTATGTATGTATTAAGATTGCCAAGAATTAAGACAGGAGAAATTCTAGAGAGTAGGCCAGTACCTAAAACAGAAGAAAAATGAGGGAAGTTTATTGGGATGGGGAGAATGTCAGAAGACAATTGAAGCTATGAGGGGTAGGGGGGAGATCTGACAACATGAGATTCTGAGTTTGGGATTATCAGAGAAGAAAGATTGAGAATGACACCTGGCCCATGCCTAGGCCCAGGGATGTAATGATGTTGGGGAAAAATACAGCCACCACTTTCAATGGCATTCAGAGCAAGAAGATAAAGGGACTGTTCAAGAAATATTTGAGAACATAGGTGACTTTGCTGATAACAGATCATGTATTTTGGAGTAACCAGTGGAAGAGTTTTAGGAGTTGAGAGGGATGAGAGATGGAAAAGACTAGGGGATATGCCAATTTATATGGAGAGTAGGATATAGGATATGAGATATCGAGGAAGAGCCTCATAGGGTAAGGCAAGAAGTAACAAGATTCCAAAGGTGATAACTAGTCAAGCAAGTAGAGTGGTTTGCCACAGCTTTTTGGTGGCTAAATATTGATAATGAAACCTAATGGATCAGAGCAACACAGTTTATTATTTACAACACAGCAAAGAGCGGGAGTATCAACCTAATCGTGCTGATTCCCCTTGCCCTTAGGCCCCACAGGATGACAGGTGTTTGCCCAGATGAATGCTACACATGGAGTGGGTTGTGCCACGGCTGAAAATTGCAGGGCCAGGGGCTCAGTACGTTTACTAAGCAGCAGACAAGACCCCTTCTCCAGCAGAAAGCAGACAGTAGTCACACCATGGTCCCCTTGATCTACTTAGTTGCTTACATGACTAACTATTGAAACTGCTCAATATCAGGGGTTATTAACTCTTGCATTTTGGTACCCTCTACAGGGACATCCAAGGCCTGTAGTGGACTGCCTCTCCCAACAAGAGGGATTACAGGGACTTTTTGTGGTGGCTGATATAAACAGAGGTAAAGGGGATAAGGGGATTAGCTCTAATAGATTAAAGATAGAGATTCAGGTCTGTTCAGTGTTGTTGGGAGTATACAGGGTGTGGTGGATATCTGGGTATCATTTTTTTTACCCCTGGTAATGGAGGAAGGAAGTCTAGGGATGGAGGTTCTCAGTCCCAGTTCATGTGTGCTTCTTCTCTGATAATGTAGGTAGAAGGCTTGGGGGAGAGGAGAGGTCATGATCAGGTTCTTGGGTTTTCAGGTTCACTCTTGGCCCTGTTGAAGTAGGGCAAGTTTACACCAGATGCAGATTCCACTTTGATACCTGTCAAAGAAGTTGAGGTTTCTCAGGAAAATAGAGATTAATCTGAGGATGGGGAGCCCTTTTTGATCCTGATGATATAGAAGACCTGAGAGACATGTGGTCTTAGTTCAGGGCATGGGCTAGTGCTCAGGCCCCTTCTTCACTCTTGATGACGGGGTAAAAGAACTCAAGGAGACAAAGTCTTAATTCCTAGCACTGGTTCACTACAATTCCTACTGGAAAAGGGCAAATTATTTAAATGTCTCTTTAGTCTTTGTCCCTCTCTCTTTTTTTAATTGTAGTAATATATATATATAACATAAACATAACATATATAACATAAAATGTATCATTTTAACTTCTTTCAAGTGTACAGTTTTATGGCATTAAGTACATTTACATTGTTGTGCATTCACCACCGTCCATCTCCAGAACTTTTTCATCTTCCCCAATTGAAATGCTTTACCCAATAAATACTAACTCCCTATACTCCCCTTTCCCTAGACCCTGGTAACCACCATTCCACTTTTTGTCCCTATGAATTTGACTACTCATTGAGTGGGATCATATAGTATTTGCCCTTTTATGACTTGCCTTATTTCATTTAGCATAATGTCCTCAAAGTTCAGCCATGTTGTATCATGTGTCAGGATTTCCTCCCTTTTTTAAGGCTGAAGAATATGACACTGCATGTACATACCACATTGTGTATTTCCATTCATCCATAGACGGACACTTGGGTAGTCTTTGCCACTTTTGATTATAATTTCTGGGGAAGCTAGAGGCTCCTTTTCCGCCTTGATAATGAGGATGAGAAGACCATATAATTTGATTATAATCATAATTCATAATTTTTGGTACATGTGTACTACTAACATCGGTCCATGTATAATCTTATTATTTTTAATTAATCAGTTAATTTAATAAGATAACAATTCATTGTCTATTTTACAAAATGGAACTCTGCCAATAATTTATCTCTATTTGCTTCTTCCTTGTCCTATTCCCTTGCCCATCCTCAAAGGGTCTTTCCTCACATTTTATCACACTATTTACACTTGAAAAATATGTTGTTCATGACACTATTTGTCAAAACCAAGAGAAGGATACAGCACAAAAAATGAACCTTAATGTACGTAAATTTTTAAAAAATCAACTAGGAGGACAGCAGATCCTAAGGTGGAATACAAACTGTGACAAAAGAATCTAACTTTATTATAAATAAAATAATTTCACAGAAGGGTGAATAAAAAGAAATGTAGGCCTAAGTAACTTTGGAAACTCTGGAAACTGTAAGACTAAAGACAGAAGGAACTGTACATAAGCATTGCACTCTCGTGGGTAAAGTTTTTCCCTTGGAGGTATGGGTTAACAATTCCAAAACCACTGTACAAGTATAATGGGAATGAACAAATAAGCACATGGATGGCAGATGGTGGGAGCCAGGTTTCTCACTGTTGGAGTGAAAGGTTACAGATATGAAAAGAGGGAAAGCTAAAATTAACTAGTGATACTTAATTACAGTGGGAGATATCAGTATGAACTCATGTTTAGTTTAATATACTGAAAGATATGTAAAGAGGTAATTATAGTATGTGTGTTAGTACATGTATGTCTATTTCCGAGTTCTGTCCTTTCAGAGGCCTACAAGTAATGACACCAGTAGCAATGAGGACACCGAGCGCTTAGATGTTGGTTTTCAATACCATTCTCCACTAATGTGTTTAAGGTTGTCTTTATCTTGTACAGTCTCTTTCCTTCATGATACTCTTTTCGAGGTATCATAAAATGCACCTTTGTCCTTGAAAAATCATGGGGAAAAGTTTTATATTGTTCTCTTTGTTCTTTATCTTTGATATTAGAGGCTCTCCTCAGATAGCTGGTAATATTTATCTACTCTAGTTTTGTTTGAATGGGGAACTAGATAGCTATTGAAATCTCAGAGCATGTCCATGGGGCTTGTTGACTTTGAGCTTAATCTTAGGAGGTAATCTTGCATGGGTTATTTGTTGAAAAACAAGATTCCCCAAAGAAATGTTTTTCAATCTCTGGCTTTGATGGTAAAGCTGTGTTTTCTGAGAGCCAAATGGGAAAAGGGAGTTAGGAGGTCTGTGCATTCAGCATTTAGTATATGAATAGTCACTTAATCCTCCTGTTTTACTGCGCCTGCTATACTCCAGTCCAGAAGCTCTCTGTTTTACCTTACTCAGAGAATATAACTTGAATCTTCTCCTAGGCTGAGGTACCAAGAGTTGACTAAGGAAATAGAGTAGGATATCTATCTTTTTCACTTAGCTTTCACACAACCCTCCTTATTTTAGTTCCAACACTACCTCCATCCCACATCTATACCCATTTCCAAGGTACTTGGGCTCTGCCAACTCTTGCGCCTTCTGAAGATTTTGAGATGTAATTCAGGTTAGTTTTCAGATTTCCCCACTGTTATTTTGGTATGTAGCTTTCTCAATTATGCCAAATCAATGACCCTTTGATAATTTTCTACTGCTCTTCCTGTCTTAGTGGTTTGTTTCTTTTAAAAATACCTTTTCTCAATTAAAAAATGTTAATTTAAAATATTTTTACTGTATTTATAGTGGTAGTTTGAGAAAGAATGAAATTAGATGTGTGTTCAGTTTACTATCCTGACCCAGAATTGTCTTACCTTCCATCTTGTCCCATCAAATCTCACCTATAAGCGCTACCCTCTCCCTTACCAGAAAGAAGCAAGATCGGGGACTTAAACCGGCTTGCCGTCGAGGGCAGTCATTCAGGTCAATGTCAATGAAAGCACGGCAAACTTCAACAGTAAAATCCAAAAGGTTCTATCTTAGGTGTAAGACACAGTAGCAGGCACCATCACACCATGACAGTGTTTATAATCAGGCAGTTAGTTTGAAATAGAACCTAATGAGGAAGACCAGAAGTGGAGCCTAGCCCACGAAAAGAGTAGTCTAGAAGGAACCGTACAGGTTGACACTTAAGTTGATGGTAAGTTTCTAGGAAGATCTATAGTGAGGAGAAATAAAGGACTAATCCAGAAATCACTTAAAACAAGAGCTGGAGTGGTAGGCTCCACTTCAAAAGACTCACCCTTGGAGCAAGACTAATACCATAGAGACTGACTATATTCTCAAGGTTTGTTTAGATCCTTGCTACCAAGAGTACAGTTCAAGGACCAACAGCCAAGATATCACTTGGTAGCTTGTTAGAAATGCATAATCTCAGGCTTTACACTAAGTCTAGTGTATCAGAACCTACATTTTAACAAGATCCCCAGTTGATATGAGTCTGCCATGATCCACCATTGGATCAGACTGAGGGTGACAGCTACTAAAATTAGTTATACTCTTACAGACTTGCAGAAAATAAGTCAAATTGAACTAATGCTACTTTATTCATAATAGATAAATGGATTTTTCTGTGCTTGATAAAACCATTGTGACAAGACCTAACAAAGTCAATAAAATTTGTGGGATGGTCACATTTGCTCAATTAATACAGCAGGGCCCCATAATACTGTTCATATTAAGTTCATATTAAGAATAAGGTAGAGAAACGCATGTATCATGTTGGAATAATTAATAAAAATTTAGAAAAATGAACCAAGAAAAACACCAAGATATTTGGGAGCCTAGAGAAAGGAATATAGTAGGGTCAGTATAGCTTCATATTATTGGTATAACAGAAACATAATGATATTCATAGTCAAAGACCTGATTTGAATCCCAGTTCCATCACTTACTGGCTAACAGTAGCCAAATTATTCAACCTCTGAGAACTGAGTTTTCATATCTGAAAATGAAAAACAATAACACCAAATCATAGAGTTATGTGAGCATTAAATAAGATGGTGAAGAGATTTTTAAATTATAAGGTACAATGCAAATGTGACTTTTATTGTTATTAAGCCCCGGTTCAATTATAATTCTGTAAGTAGAGCTACGACAAAACTATGTGACTGGAAAGTCTGAGGGATTAGGCAATTAACTACATGTTGGAAAGAGGGAAGAAAGGAGGGAGGAAGAGAGAAGGAGGGGGAGGAGAAAGGAAGAAAGGAAGAAAGGAAAAGAAAACAGAAAATGACAAGCATTAGCAAGGATGTGGAGAAACTGGAACCTTGTACATGGCTGGTGGAAATGTAAAATTGTACAGTCACTGTGGAAAACAGTATGGCAATTCCATAAAAAACTTTAAAAATTAGCATATGTTGTACAGCAAAAGAAACTATCAACACAATAAAAAGACAATTGACTGGGAGAACATATTTGCTTATGATAAGAGATTAATATCCAAAATAGATAAAGAACTCATACAACTCAAAAACAACAACAAAAAAAAACAATTCAATTAAAAAATGGGCAGAAGACCTGAAGAGATATTTCTCCAAAAGGAAATACAAATGGCCAATAGACATATGAAAAAATGCTCAAGATCACTAATCATCAGAGAAATGCGAATTAAAACCACAATGAGGACAGTGATATCAGAAACATGGCAGAGTGAAAGACGTCCCCAGAGTTCTCCCCTTGAAATAACAATAAGCTGAACATCTAAAACTCAACAAAAAACAACCAAACTGCACACCAGCACGTCTGAGTGTGGGATCTGTACATAAGAGCTACTACAGGTCAGAAACCTAGGTGTTGGGTGGTGGACTGGGAGAAACAAAGAAGCTGCCATTCCCAGCCGGAGCTCCCTGTAGGAGAAGGGGGAGGGGAAAAGGTGCAGCAAATTCTCCGAACAGCCCTGCCTGAAAGAGCGGTGAGCTCCCCGTGTCCAGTGGCAGGGCCCAGTCATCAGGGCAGAAGACAGAGAAGCGGGGATGGCAGAGAAACAACAGTTGGTTTTTACTAGCCATGGTTGCAAAAGAGAGGCTGAGCCACAGCCCCCAACCTCCAACCCAGAGGACCCCTTCCCCCATATCCTCCGAGGCAGAACACCGCGGAGCCCCAGGGGAGTCTGAGCGAACGCTACCAAAACTGTCACTAACACTGACCGGAACTGAGACTAAGGGTAGCGAGCATGATTAAACATCTATAAGAGAGAGAAAAAAAAAAAGACATTATTAAGACTCTATATAAAGCAGAGATCCAAGAGGCAATCCAAAAGAAAACTGCCTTCTTTACAACAGGCTAGGGACCATAATACAGTAAATCTTTCTGGGGGGAAAGAAAAAGCAGAATATACTTCTATTAATGCCCAGGTGGAGAAATAGTCCATTAAACACCATGAACAACCAAGGTGACAAGGCATCTGAGAGAGAAAGAGAAAAATCTCCAGAAAATAAGTTTACAGACATAAAAATATGTGACTTAAATAACAGAGAATTCGGAAGGTACTTCTGAAAAGACTCAGTCAGATCCAAAATGAATAATATCAACAATTTCAGGAACTGAAAAAAACAACTAGATAAGCAGAATGAGTTCTTTAGCAAGGAGACTGAAACCCTCAAAAGAACTGAATAGAACTTCTGGAGATAAAGAACACACTGCAAGAGTTGAAAAATGAAATAACAAGCTTGGGAAATAAGAGTCGACGAAATGGAGGAAAAGATCAGTGATATCGAAGACAGAAATCTAGAATAAGTCAGAAAGAAGAAGAGAGAAACCAAAGAATGAAAAATAATGAAAGAGAAATTCAAGAACTAGCTGATACAATCAAGAGAGGAAACATAAGAATAATGAGCATTCTCAAAGGGGAGGAAAAGGAGCAGGGATTAGAAAGCATTCTTGGACAGTGGATGAGAATTTCCCAAATCTAAAGAATGAGCTAGAGCTTGGAATTCAAGAAGTCAACAGAACACCCAATTATCTCAACTCGAAAGGCCTTTGCCTAGACACATTGTATTAAAAAATCAATGACAGAGACAGAATTCTCAGGGCAGCTAGGGAAAAGAAGACAATAACCTATAAAGGAAAACCCATTAGATTATCGTTGGACTTCTCAGGACAAATCTTACAAGCCTGAAAGGAGTGGAATGAAATAGTCAAACTATTAAATGAAAGGAACTATTAGCCAAGAATAATGTATCTGGCAAAGCTCTCCTTTAGATATGAAGGAGAAATAAAGACCTTTCCAGACATACAAAAAATTGAGAGAATTCTCCACTACGAGGCCTGCACTACAGGAAATATGGAAAGGGGTCAGTTTACATAAAACAAAATGACCAAAAAAACCCACGTAATTAGGAGTAAGGTGACTAGTAGGCTGATAGAAGCAGAAGAGTGCAACCCTTACTAGGAAGAGGGCAATATAAGCTTAAAAATAAGAAGAGAATTGCTATAGCAAGATAGTAATGAATGCTCAGCATACATAGGGACAAATTGAGACAACAATGACTGAAAAGGGAATGATTCAAATATCCAAATTCGCAAAGGGGAATGGAGGCACAGGCAAAAGAAAAGTGACATATGTATATATATGTACTGAAGTCACCAATAAAAAGGCACAGAGTTGAAGAATGGATCAAAAAACAAAACCCAACCATATGCTGCCTATAGGAGACACATCTCAGCTCCAAAGACAAATATAGACTCAGAGTGAAAGAGTGGAAAATGATATTTCAAGCAAATGGCATTCAGAGAAAAGTGGGAGTGGAGGTACTAATATCTGATGAAATAGACTTCAAAATAGAAAAGGTAAAGAAAGATACTGAGGGACACTTCATAATGATAAAGAGAATCATGCACCAAGAAGACATAATACTTATTAGTATCTATACACCCAAGCAGGGAGCCTGAAATATATAAAACGGTTACTAACAAAACTAAAGGGAGAAACAGACCCAAACACTATCGTAGTAGGGGACCTAAATACCCCACTGTCAGATATGGACAGATCATCTTAACAGAAAATCAATAAGGAAATGACATCCTTAAATGACACATTAGACCAACTGGACATAATTGACATTTACAGAGCCTTTCATCCCAAAACAGCTGCTTAAACGTTATTCTCTAGTGCACAAGAGACATTCTCAAGAATCGACTACATACTGGGACACAGAAATAGCCTCAACAAATATAAAAGGGTTGAAATCATATCAACCATATTCTCTGATCATAATGACTTGAAACTAGAGATCAACTTTAAAAAGAAAGTAGAAAGAACCACAAATACCTGGAGATTAAACAACATGCTACTGAGGAATAACTGGGCCTAAGAAGAAATAAAAGAGAGATCAAGAGATACATAAAAACAAATGATAATGATAGTACAACATATCAAAACTTTTAGAACACGGCAAAAGCGGTCATAAGAGGAAAGTTCATATCATTTCAGGCCTATCTCCAAAAACAAGAGCAAGCTCAAATAAACAACCTAACCCTTCATCTTAAAAAACTAGAAATGGAAGAAAAAAATGAAGTGTAAAGTCAGCAGAAGGAAAGAAATAATGAAAATTAGAGCAGAATTAAATGAAATTGAAAACATAAAAATGGAAAAAAATGAATGCAACAAAAAGCAGGTTCTTTGAGAAGGTTAATAAAATTGGCAAACCCCTGGCCAGATTCACTAAAGAAAAAAGAGAAAGGATACAAATAAACAAAATCAGGATGAAAGAAAATAAATTATGACAGACACTGCAGAAATGCAAAGGATCATACAAGAATACTATGAAAAAGTATATAACACCAAATTTAATAATCTAGAAGATATGGACTAGTACTTAAAAAAGTACTAGACTTTTTCTAGACTGAATCAAGAAGAACTGGAAAATCTAGATAGACCAATCAGCAGAATGGAAATTGAAACAATCATCAAAAACCTACCAAAAAGTAAAAGTCCAGGACCAGGTGGCTTAACCAGTGAATTCTACCAAACATTCAAATACGATTTAATACCTATTCTCCTCAAACTCTTGCAAAAAATCAGAGGAGGCAATACTTCCTAACTCATTTTATGAGACCAATATTACTCTGATACCAAAACATGGTAAAGATAATACAAAAAAAGAAAACTACGGACCAATATCTCTCATGAACACAGTTGCAAAATCCTAAATAAGATACTAGCAAACCAAATACAGCAACATATTAAAAAGATTATATACCACAATTGAGCGGGCTTCATCCCCGGGGCACAGGGATGGTTCAACATATGCAAATCAATTAATATGATACATCACATAAACAAATTAAAAAATAAGAATCATATGATCATATCAATAGATGCAGAAAAAGCCTCTGACAAGATACAGCATCCATTTATGATTAAAACACTTAACAAAATCGGTATAGAAGGAAAATACCTTAATATAATAAAGGTCATATATCACAAGCCCTCAGCCAACATTATACTTAATGGTGAAAAACTAAAAACCTTCCCTGTAAGGTCAAAAACAAAGCAAGGCTGTCTGTCTAATATTGCACTGTTATTCAATATAACATTGAAGGGCCTAGTGAGTGCAATCAGGCATGAGTAAGATATAAAAGGCATCCAAATATGAAACTAAGAAGTCAAGCTGTCACTATTTGCGGATGACATGATTCTCTATACAGAAAACTCGAAGGACTCCACAAGAACACTACTAGAAATTATAAGCAAATACAGTAAAGTTTCTGGATACAAAATCAATGTTCATAATCTATAGCATTCTTATACTCTAATAACGAAATGTCAGAAAAAGAAGTGGAAAAATAATTCCTTTTGCAATTGCAACAAAAAGAATGAAATACCTAGGAAGAAATCTAATGAAACATATGAAGAACCTATATAATGAAAACTATAAGACCCTGTTAAAAAAAAAAATCAAAGAAGATACAAAAGAATAGAAAAATACTCTGTGTTCTTGGATTGGAAGAATCAACATAGTTAAAATGACCATGTTACTTAAAGCATTACACAGATTTAATGCAATCTCTATCAAAATCCTATCGGATTTTTTTAAAGAAATGGAACAAAAAATCATCAGATTTGTATGGAACCACAAAAGACCCAAAATTGCCAAAGCCATCCTGAGAAAAAAGAATGAGGCTGGAGGCATCCCTCTGCCCAACTTCAAATTAAACTACAAAGCGACAGTAATCAAAACGGCATGGTATTGGCAGAAAAACAGACACACGGACTAGTTGAACAGAATCGGGAGTCCAGAAGTAAACCCATGTTTTTATGGGCAAATAATTTTTGACAAAAAAGCCAAAAACATACAGTGGAGAGAGGAAAGCCTCTTCAATAAATGGTGCTGGGAAAACTGGAAAGCCATCTGCAAAAGAATGAAACTAGGATGTTGTCCATCGCCACACACCAAAATTAACTCAAAATGGATTAGGGACCTGAATATAAGACCTGAAACAATAAAATGCATAGAAGAAAACACAGGAACTAAACTCAAGGACCTTGGACTTAAAGAGGATTTTATGAATTTGACCTCTAAGGCAAGGGAAGTAAAAGCAAAAGTAAATGAATGGGACTACATCAAACTAAAAAGATTCTGCACAGCAAAAGAAACCATCAACAAGGTAAAGAGACAACCATCTGAATTGGAAAATATATTTGCAAGCAACGCTTCCAATAAGGGCTTAATATCCAAAATATACGAAGAACTCATACAACTCAATAACAACAACAAAAACAAATGATCCAATCAAAAAGTGGGCAGAAGACTGGAACAGACACTTCTCCCCAAAAGACATACAAATGGCTAAGGAATATATGAAAAGATGCTCAACATCACTAGCTATTAGGGAAATGGAAATCAAAACCACAATGAGATACCATCTCACACCTGTTAGAATAGCTGTAATCAACAGGACATGTAATAACAAATGTTGGAGAGGATGAGGAGAAAAAGGAACCCTCATATACTGCTAGGGGGACTGCAAATTGGTACAGCCACTATGGAAAACAGTATGGAGCTTCCTCAAAAAGCTAAGACTTGATCTACTGTATGATCCAATAATCCCTCTACTAGGTATTTACCCCAAAGACTTGAAAACCCATATCCAAAAAGATGTTTTCACACCGATGTTCATAGCAGTAGTACTCACAGTGGCCAGGACATGGAAGCAACCGAAGTGTCCTACAATAGATGATTGGCTGAAGAAGCTGTGGTACATATATACAATGGAATAATACTCAGCCATAAGAAGAGATGAAATACTGCCATTTGCAACAACATGGATGGACCTTGAAATAATTAATCATACTAAGCAAGATAATCCAGATAGAAAAGGTTGAAAATAAGATGATAATACTTATATGTGGGATAAAAACCTAAAAGCAACAAACAAACAGGACAAACAGAGAATCATGGATATGGACAATGGACCAGCGTGTAGGCAAGAGAGTGAGGGGGGAGGTAGACGAGGGAAAAAATTCAAATCATTTCTTCAATTAAATACATACACATATATATACATACACACATACATACATACATACATACATACATAAATGCACAATGAGATATCACCTCAAAGAACAAGTGTTGGCGAGGATGTGGAGAAAAAGGAACCCTCATATACTATAGGTGGGATTGCAAATTGGTACAGCAACTATGGAAAACAGTCTAGAGGTTTCTCAAAAAATTAAAAATGGATATACCTTTTTACCCAACAATTGCATTTCTGGGTTTTTATCCAAAGAAAACCCAAATGGTAATTCATATATCTATGCACCCCTATGTTCATTTCAGTGCAATTTATAATAGCTAATATATGGAAGCAACCTAAATGCCCATCAACAGATGATTGGATAAAGAAGTTATGGTTTGTATATACAATGGAGTATTATTCAGCCACTAAAAAAATGAAATCCTACTATTTGCAATGACGTGGATGGACCTAGAGGTTATTATGCTAAGTGAAATAAGTCAGACAGAGAAAGATAAATACCATATGATTTCACTTAAATGAGGAATCTAAGGAACAAAAAGAACAAATTAATCAAAAACAGACTCACAAATACAAATGACAATCTGGTGATGGCCAGAGGGGAGGTGGGTTGGTGGCTGGGAGAATCAGGTAATGGTTAAACAAGTACAAATTAGTAGTTGATACAAAGTCCCTGGGATGGGGAGCACAGCATAGAGAATGCAGTTAGCACTAATGTAATGGCTAGGTGGAGAGCCAGAGGAGATAAAGAGCAATCAGGGGGATCATTTTATAAACTACATAAATGTCTAACCAATGTACGGTATACTTGAAACTAATAAAATAAAATAAAAATAAGAAAAAAATTAGCATTTGGTCCAGCAGTTCCACTTCTGGGTATACACTCAAGAGATTTGAAAGCAGTGGCTGGAACAGATATCCATGTTCATAGCAGCATTTAACATGACAGCGAAAAGATGAAAACAACCTAAATGAACATTGACAAATGAATGGATAAATAAAATGTGGTATATACATACAATGGAATATTATCCAGCCTTAAAAATCAAGGAAATTCTGATATATACTACCAGGTGATGAACCTTAAAGATATTATGCCAATGTGAAATAAGTCAGACACAAAAAGACAAATACTCTATGATTCCACTTATATTAGGTACCTAGAGTAGTCAAATTCAGAGACAGAAAGTAGAATGGTGGCCAAGGGCTGGAGGGAGAAGGTAATGAATGGGGAGTCATTATTTAATGAATACAGAGTGTCAGTTTCAGAAGATGAAAAGTTCTGGAGATGGATGGTGGTGATGGTTGCACAACAATGCGAATGTACTTAATGCCACTGAATTGTATATTTATAAATATGAAAAAAAAAACACCAGAAATCTGATCTTCTTACTTTCCTTCTTAAAATCTTTTAATGACTTCCATTTGCACTTAGCACGGACTGTAAGACCCTGCATTACCTGGCTAATACTTTGCCGACTTCATTTTGTGAAGGAAAGAAGAGAAGGAGCAGATGTGGACTGGTGGCTGGAGGATGAAGTTGAAAAGGCAGTTTGAGGCCTAAAAGGGAGGAGAGAATGACAAGCCATAATAAGGAAACCGCACTTTTAAGAGAAAAAGCAAGACCTTACAGTGTAGAAATGGAGCTAAGGATCCCCAGTGGTTTATGGTAGAGAGAAAGGGAAAGGGTGTGATCCTGGGCTGAGTGTCTAGCACCTGAGCATTTGGAGACTTAGGGAGGGGAAGAGAGAAAAATGAGAAAGAACAAGTTTGTTCTTGGCCTATGCTCAGACAGGGAAATTAAGAGGAGGGGACAGAGACAGATGTTAAACGACTATGGTATTGTTCACTGAACTGTAAAGAGTGTAGTTTGAACCCGAAATCAAGAGACCTTAATGAAAAACAGTAAGGGAGGGATGATTCTAAAGGCATTTGATAAAGGCAGAGAGAGGTCAGAAGGGCACACGGCTAGGGAAGCTCATTCTTCAAGAATAAAAAACAAACACAAAAGCTATGAGGTTCCCAAAATCACTGTAAAGGTAGTCAGAGACTGTAGATCAGGCACTGCTATTATACAAACTATGAAATTAGCCTTTGTAACTTCCTCATCCATATTAGTTTTGTTTTCTCTTGTCAGTTTCCCTTTAACAGTTTTGCAACAGAACCTGTAAAGTGGAAAGAACTTGTGGGCTTATCTTGAGAAGTGACTGGGAAGGGAAGCTGGGCATCTTTATGTCCACTTCCAGAGTCAGGGGAGAAGGAAAAACCACAAAAAGAGAGTGAGTGGTGGCAGTTAAAGTTCCACGTGATAAAAACACTTTTTAGGAAGTGTTTGACTTAGTTTGCTGTAGAGAAGTTTAGATTACAACAAAACACAACCAACCTCAAATTGCCACCAGCCTGGTCTAAGCCACCATCACTTCTTGCCTGGACGATTGCAATAACCCCTGACTAGTCTCTCTGCTCCCATTCTTGCCCTATAGTCAATTCTCAGGCCCAAAGCTTGAAGATTCCTTTTTAAATTAAAGTGGGATCGTGCTTCTCAAAATTCTACAGTGGGTTCACATTGTTCTCAGGAAAACAAAGTCCAGCCTCCGGTCTACATATTCTGGCCCTTGTCACTTCTGTTCCTGTTTTCTACCACACCTCCTATGCTCACTCTACTCGAGTAACCCTGCCCCGCTGCTGCTCCTCAAATATGCCAGACCTGTGCCCTCCTCAGGGCCTCTTCAGTAGCTATTCCCTCTGCCTGGAAGACCACTATGAAAATATGCACACAATAACTCTCCCACTGCCTTCAAGTCTTTCTTAACGCTGCCTTCTCAAGTGAGGCTTACCTTGAATATTTAAAAATATAACTTATACCACCTCCACCACTCTGCCACTCCCAAGCACTCTCTCCCACTTTATAGCTTTTATTTCTGTAGTACATACTTACATTTATACTATATACCTGTCTTATTTTTTATCGTGATGTTTAATGTTTATTATCTCTTCACACTAGAATGTAAGCTCCAGAAAGGCATAGCCCAAGCCCCTAGAAAGTGACTGGCACATGAAAGCACTCAGTATTTGTGAAAGAATGAATGGATGAAAATATATGGATTCTTTCCTTTGTGTTAACCTAGGAGACCTTCATGAGTGAGACCCAAATCTCTGACCTTGGTCCTGAGCTGTTTTGTTCTTTTGGTAGAAAAAATACAAAGTATATTTACCAAAGAACTATCAATAACTAGGGCTGGCCAATACTGGAATGTGCTGCCTTAGAAGAAGAACGTTACTTAAGTCAGAATTTGAGTAACTATCTGTAAGTAATGCTATAAATAGATTTCTATGACTTCTGCGATATCCTCTAACTTTTAAGTTCCCTGATAATGGTTATGTTACTGCTTCTACTTAAGAACCTACGAAGGTTTCCTATCACCTAAGTAACTCACTTTCCTTTTTTGCAAAGCCCTGCTTACTTTGATCCCATCCTATTTTTTTTTTCCCCCAGTGGTTTTGAAAAGCTTTCTTCATCCCACACAGAGGCCATGCCTATTATATTTCAGCTGTTTGACATTTAAATAACATCAGTTTTGGATTCAGACAGAACTGGCTCTGAATTCTAGATCCATCACTTGCTGTGTGGATTTTGGTAAGTTATTTGATTTCTTTCAGCTTTAGTTTTTATCATAAAATGAAGATGATGATGTGAAGAAGGAGGAAAGGGGGAGAAGAAGGTATGTATATTTGGAGATTAATAAATATCATACGGTAAGTTCCTGGGACTATGTCTAGTACTTAGTCCTGTCACCTTTATTCTATACAGATTTTTTTCCCTTCCTTCAAGACCATACTACTTAGTATCTAATTGCTTTTGAATTGTTTCATGTATTTTCATTATGTCTTTACTACTAGAATGTTATAGAATAGTGGGATCTGCAGGCAGGAGCCAAAAAGTTTACTCTCTCACCTACAGCGTTTACTCTCTCACCTCTATAAAATGAGAAGGCTAGACAAAATAATCCTTTTAGCTACAAATTCTATTCTTTCAATAGGCCTGTTGTATCCCTGAGGTGGCTAGTACAATCTGACATGTATTATTGTTTAATAACTATTTGTTAACTGAATGACTAAAATCTCTTCATTATTATTTCTATAGGCCCTATTTGCAGTAGCCATATGCAATAGTATTCTGTGAAGATCAACAAGGATAATGTATATGAAATTAACTTAAAAATTTAAAGTTGTAATTATATATGTAAAACTGTAACTAAATATATATATATACTTGTGTGTGTATATATATACACACTACCACTGTATATATATCTATATATTGGTAGGAAGAGTAGTAACAGAACCATCCATGATGTGAAGATATTCTAATTTATTCACTAATGTAAGGGTGAGGCTGGGTTTATGTGACACCAGGCCCAACTTATGCATGTCCAGGGTGATTCTCTGATAACAGAGAGGTCCCATGTCATTGGGAAATTATTATTTATTAGTTTTGTCTGGGTTTGGGAATAGAAGGAGGAATGAATAGACAGAACATGGAGGATTTTTAGGGCACTGAAAATACTCTGTGTGATACTATAATGATGGGTACATGTCATTACACATTTGTCCAAACCCATAAAATGCATAGTGCAAAAGTGAACCCTAGTATATGTTACAGACTTTGGGTAATTATGATATGTCAATGTAGGTTCATCATTTGTAACAAATGTACCACTCTGGTAGGTTGTTGATAATGAGGGATGCTATATATGTGTGGGGACAGGAGGTATATAAGAAATCTCTGTACATTTTTCTCATTTTACTGTGAACCTAAAACTGCTGTGAAAAAAATTGTCTTAAAAAAATTTCAATTCAGGTATCATTTTCTTAGAAGCCTTTTCTGACCATGCATCTCTAAGTTGGGTTAAAAACTCCTCCTTTTATTTATCAGAGTATTATATTCAATGCTCTCATCTATCATTACATACTATATTAGGATCATTTGTTTTTGTGTCTGTATCTATCACTAGATTGTGAGTTCCTTGAGAAAAAGAATGTTACCTTACTCATCTTTTCTCCTCATAGTTTAGCAGAGTGCTTGGCACATAGTAATAATTCAATAAATATTCACTGAAATGAAAAGACATTCAATGGGCCTCAGTTCACTTTGTCAATTATTTGGACATTGCTTGTAAGAATATACAGCTTTTTAAACATACGAGAAGATACAATGAACTGTTTTCCAGAATTAAGTAGGACTACAGCAGGTTATCTCCTGAGTCCCAACTTCCCACTGCATCACCAACCATTCAGGGTCCCTGTTGTTGATTCCATTCTTGACTTTATTTCCAGTATCTACTCCCCTCGGCTTTTCTGGTCTTCTTTCTTGAGACCTGAAAATTGACCTTGACTTTATTCATCCATCAAACACTTACCAAAAAATACTTATTATCCCATGCACTTCCTGGCACTGTGGTTACAAGGAGACAAGGCTTCTGCCCTGGAGGAACTCATATTTAGTCAGGGAAAGCGATTTGTAAAAAAATGGTTATAAGAGACAGAGAGACAGTACAATAGAAACATCCATGGACACTTGGCATTTAGAATTCAGAGTTGTACCTTGAGAGAGCCCCTGAGAATCCATGATATAAGGATATATAATTTTAGTCAGGTAGAAAATTGAATGAAACTACCGTCAAGGTTGGTAGGCAATGAAAGTAAGTCACTTAACCAGTAATTGAGGCCAGATGCCTAGACAGGGTGTGGATTTGGGCCTGGCATTGGGGTTCTTTATTCTTCCTTAAGCACATTGTTACACTCATTACAGATATCAAGTGATTGCTTAAAATTTTCAGGTATATTTCATCATAAAATTATATACTATTATGGGGCTCTCAAAATTGGTGAGTTCTCAAAGACCTCAAGAAGGTGTTCTTATGAATATGAAGGAGATATTATATATACTTAAGAATAAATTCATCAACTATATAACCTGTGCAATGAAAGCTACAAAATATTGCAGAGAGAAATTAAAGATCTAAAATAATGGTACAATAAACAATATTTATGAATCAGAAGACTCAAAGTTGTTAAGATGTCGGTTCTCCCCAAACTGACTTATTGATTCAATGCAACACAATAAAAAATTTTAAAGTCTTTTTTGTAGAAATTGACAAATTCATTCTAAATATTATATGGAAATACGTAGAATACCTAGGAAGGACCTAGAATAGTCAAAACAATTTTGAAAAAGAAGATAGCTAAAGGAATTACACTATCTGATTTCAAGAGGAACAAGAGAGTTACAGTAATTAAGACAGTTTAGTATTGGTGTGAAGACAAACATCAATGGAACAGATTATAGAGTCTGAAATTGACATACATATATTATATATATATATATATATATATATATATATATATATATATATAGCCAATTGTCTTTCAGCAAAGGGGCGAACATAATTCAGTGGAGAAAAGAAAACTCTTTTCAACAAATAGTGCTAGAATAATATGCAAAAACATTAACTTTGTCCTTTACTTCACACCATACACAAAAGTCAACTTAAGAAGGATTGCTATCTGAAATGTAAAAGTTAAAGTTATAAAACTTCTAAAAGAAAACAGGAGAAACTTGTACTAAGAGTAGGCAAAGATTTCTTAAATAGGTCATAAAGATTACAAACCATAAATGATAAACTGTACTTTATCAAAATTAAAAACTTCACTTCTTCAAAAGATACTGTTAATAAAATGAAAACACAGCCACAGTTGGGAGCAAAATGTTTGAAATATACATATTTGCACAGGACTTTTATTCAGTCTATAAAAGAACTTTATAACTCAGTAATAGAGAAAAAACCTAATATTTTTTTTTATGGGCAAAGGAGTTGAAAAAGCACTTTGCAAAATAAGATACATAAATGGCCAAAAAGAACATGAAAAGATGCTTAATAGTATTAATCATCAGGGAAATGCAAATTAAAATCACAATGAGATATCACTACACACATATATATTAGAATGGCTACAATTAAAAAGACTGATAATGTTATGTGCTATGGAGGATGCAGAGCAACTGGAAGTCTCACACACTGCTTGTAGGGGTGTAAAATGATAAATCATTTTGGAAAACAGTTAGGCAGTTTATTATAATGCTAAACATACACTTGCCTATGACTCAGCAATTTAATTCCTAGGTATTTACCCTAGGGAAATGAAAATACATGTCCACACAAAGACTTCTACGGGAACTTTCACCTTAGTTTCATTCATAAGCAAAACTAGAAACAACCCAAAGGTCCATTAACAGTTAACTGGATAAACAAATCCAGTCAATGAGCATATGTAGAATATCCATATAATGGAATACTACTCCATAATAAAAAAGAATGAACTACTTATACACACAATAACATGGATGAATCTCAGAAACATCATGTTAAACTCAAGAAGCCAGAAACAAGAGTACCTACTATATATTTTAATTTATATGAAATTACAGAAAAGACAAACTAAGGTGGCAGAAAGCAGATCAATGTTGGGTTATGTCAAATGACTTAGGAGCCAATTTGAATAGGGTCCCATTAATCAAAAATTGGACAATCTGGTTTTCAGTAAGCTTAAAAATTACAACGGAATGAAACGCATCAAGTGTATTTCAGTCCATGAGTTTATAATGATACTAAAACAAATACACACATTAAAAATATACGTAAGATAAATTAACAATTGTGGAAACAAAAATGTTGTTATAATGTTTTTACTATATTTCTAACAATATCTTGGCCTGACTCCAAAGATATTAAAATTGAGAAATGAATTACTTATTGAATATATAGCTATTGAAAGAAATTGAGGCAAAGGGAAATGTGTTAATTAGTAAGGATGCAAGTGAAAAATTTTTTTTGCTTTAAATATTTCTTAATGTTGTTTCAACAATAAACAAAACTTTGAAACTTTTTTTCTATAAACCATCTGACCTTGTGTTCTACCCACAGAAATCCCCTGAATTCACATCACTTGTCCATTCTCAATTTGTGTAGTTTTTCTTCCCTCTTTTCATGTTTGAAATGCCAGGTTTTCTGAAATCTCCTAGTTTTATTACTGTAAGTAATGAAATGACAGGTAATCTCCTAAATTCCAGGCCACTTGGGTTGTATTTTGACATATAATCATTCTCAAAGTCCTAGGTTCACTTTTGATCATGTCTACTCTGGCCCATTTGAGGACTCCGATCAGTCCACAGGCATTTGGTAAAGGCTTATATATTTTCTCCCTTTAGGTTGTCATTTAGTCCTGAGGGAAACCAGACTAAAGAATCTGGACGGATTCATAAAACCTATCATAATTAATGAGGAAAAAAAACAAACTTGAAGGGCAAGCTCTCCTGGCAATTATCAATTTGTCTCATAGTCAGAAAACAATTATTTGTACCTATCGCCAACTAGGACTGTCTGGTAAATACAGACTCTGAATGTGGCCCAGAAGAAAGGGAAGTTGTGTGTGGGAAGAGAGGAGGAGAGATCGTGTGTGTGTGCCACCAGAATTGTATTCCTGCATGTAAATGAGGGGAGGGTGTAAGTTTAGAGTTAGAAAAGACCTTAGCAATGATCTAGTCCATCCTTTTTTATCTTGCAGACTAAGAAGCAAAGACTGGAAGAAGTTAAATGAGCCGTGGTCCTCAGACAAGAACTCAGGGCACTCTGAAGCCTAATTTAGAATCCTTTCTGCTCTATCACCTGCATATTTTAAAAAATAAATTGCTTAGAAACTGAAACAGAAAAATTCAGCAGACAAGCTTTTAATAAATTTCGGTGTTCAGTGACATTGAGATTTTGACAAAACACTAAAAACTGCCTAAGCCATAAAGGCATTAAAATATTTATCTAAAAAAGTTGAAAACAAGAAAGTGTAAAGTTAGCTCATGGGTTCCATACAGCACACATTCAACTCTTGATCATTTCATTCCTCATTCAGCAGTATTTAATGAGTGTCTGCTCTCCCTCAGGCACAATGCCAGGTGCTAGGGACCTACAGCACAAAGTCCTTCCTAGCTCAGAACTTCCAGCATAGCAAGGAAGACAGTATATTAAAGTAGTAATTAAAGTGTGTTAGATGTTAAAATTGGAGATATGCTAGATTCTTTAGATTTACCCGTGGAGAGTAATTCAAGCTCTTTCTCTTCTGTTACCAATATATTTCTCAGCTGCCTTTTTATACCATCATTTGAGTTTCCCAAATTCTTTTCAGTAAAACACTTAAAACAACAAACATTTCCTGAGCACCCACTGGTGTGCCATATATTGTGTGAAATTCTGCAAGAGAATTCCGAAGTAAACTAGCAATGTAAAAACCATTATATATGAGGACAAATTTTTTTGGATTATATATGCCTGATAAATTCAGTACTTGACAGCACAGGTGATCTTAAAAATAATTTGATATATCTCAATACTTTAGACTCCCAGGTTTTTTATAGTATTCTTAACAGGTTTTGTTAGCAAAATCAAAACCCCTGATCATTTCCAGAGTGCTGGAAGGCTCTACTGGATTCCCGGCATGTTTGAATGAATCCTCTCCGTCTTTAAAAGGCCAGCTCAGAGCGCTGCTCCGCAAACGTTTCTCTTATAATCTGCATACATCTTTCGCCCCTCCTCCGTACTCTTAGAGATCCCCCACTTATACAGCATTTAGTATATATTCTTTACAATATTGATTTTGTATATGTCTGTCTTCCCCTAAACTGGATGGATCATTAAAGACTGTGACTCCCCATCCCCCTGCGCAGTCACTTTAAGAGGCAGTCTCCTTAAGAGGCAGTCTCCCCAAATCCGTACATTCACCATAGAAACAGAAATTCCATTCATAAATATAGGGGACTCTCTCATTAACTATGGGGCCCTACTTCCCTCCAACTTGCAGCAATCTGGTTTATTCCATGGAGTGGAGAAGAAAGCCAAACTGGCTGGATGCAAAGGGAATGGCGTCAGTGTGAGGTCACGCCACATTGTTCCGAATGCCATCTTCAAACCGCAGTGACATTAATGCAGGATTGAGGGATGCAGCTGGAGGAAAGATACGGACCCAAGTTACCCAGCATACGAGCAAAGAGAGGGCAGGATAGAGAACAAAGCGGGAAACCTCGCGGGGCGTGGCAAGCCACCTGGGCGCCAGCAGCGAGCGCCGGCTGAGAGGGAAAGTAAGCAGCGGGGAGCCAAGCTACAGTCGGGCAGGATGGGGCGGGACTTCCGGAAACCATTTGCCTGAGTGGCAGGGGAACCGGAAGTGGGGGTGCTGCTGCTGCTGCTGGTGCTGGGGCCCGAGGAGGGACGCGCTGGAGCGGGGCCGCCGGGACTGAGCGAGCGACAGACGCGCCACCCGCCGACGCCTCAGCCGCTTGGGCCCACACGGACCCTCTGCCTCAGTGAGTGTATCCAGGGTTGTGGGAAACCTGTGGCTTAGAGTTGGGGGTTGGAAGGGACTGCGATTTGTTATTGTGAGAGGCCCGCGACCTCCCCTCCCCCATCCTCCAGGGCCCCTCCCCCACCCCCTACTGCCGACCCTTAGGGGACCGCGCGCGTTCGCTCCCCATGCTTGGGCCCGGCGTTGGTTCCCCAGCCGCCCACGCTGCCCCCGGACCTCCAGGTCGCTCGCGGGCCCTCTTAGAGCCTTTCTCAAACACCCCACCCTCAAACCTGTGGACTCTCCTCCGCCGCTGGCCGCCTCCTCCACCTCGTCTTTCGCCGTAGAGGAATACGGTGGCGGGGCGCACCGTCCTCTCCACCCCCTGGTGGAGGCCGCCTTGTACCCCCAGCTTCCTTTGGCGGGTGGTTCGCCGCTGTCAGCACCATTTGTAGCAACTCTTCTGCCTCTAGTCTCAGCTGTTGCCTTTCCCTCCATCCCCAGTGTTGTACCTCTGACCCTCCTTTTCTCTTTCCTCTTGTCTGAGAGGCGTTTAACGCCGGCCCAATTATTCTGTTGTTTTTTGAGCACTTTTTCCTCCCCCTTTTGTTAAAAAATTTCAATTCTTTAGGAACTTCTCTGTTTCTTTCTCTAACATATCTTAAAAATGCATAGACTGTTACAACTCAGAAGGGATTATTTCTTGGAGGGCTAGCCAGTCCAGCACCTCATTTCAGAGATAGGGCCCCACGAGGTTGGTTATTTGCCCAAGGTCAAACAGTTAGTTAAACCTGCCAATGGACAGGTATTATTAGGTGTTTTTTACCCGGTCCATGTCCATTTACCAGATCTGAACCTTCTGGCCTATAGGTTCGTCACAAACCCATTATATGTCGACCCACTGTTCTGCTTTTCATAGCTCTCAGGCCAGCGTTGCTTTTCATAATTTATGTATAAACTTTAAGAAAATCAAACATTTGAAGTTTGGCCTCTTTTTAGAGCTTACCCACAGAGAAATGGAAGACCATCAGAACCTACTCTAGGACCTCATTTTGTAAAACTTTAAATTGGGAGAGAGGAGGTAAAGGTGTGCAGAAAGAGGAAGGAGAAAATACGGAGAATTGTCTACCCTGTGTCTTTAGATTCTTCTGGGTACATTGTTCTGATATAAAGGTTGCCTCCTTGCGGGGGAACAGGGGAGGAGTAGGAAATCATTGTGCTTTAATTGGTTAGCTTGGCCTTTGATAATAAATTATGGATGTGCTGGAACCCCAGGGACTCACCCACCAGCCCACTGAGGCAGGATATTCAGGATCAAGCCTGCCTCTCTCCTTCAGAATAACTCTACCTACCAACTGCCTCTGAGACAAAATGAAGAGTCTTAGGTCAAAGTGGAAACATTCTAAATCTTTTCATTCTTAGTGCAACTTTCCTCCTACATCTGTTTCCTGGTTAAATTAAAGAAACATCCAGCTCAGCTTGAAAATTTATCATTCTTTGTTGTTAAAACTGATTTCTGTTTAGACCCACTACACCATGCTGGTATAATCATCTAGAAATAATGCTGTTATGCTCTTGTAGTCCAAGTTAAGTAAAGAAGATAGAAAATTCAGGAAAATAGGAAAATGCTCTGCAAGTCTTTTACTCTTCATCTACCCAGAGAATTAATTTTAATGGACAGTCAAAGCTTTCCTGGTCAATTAACAAAACTTGGTGTTCTTCAGGCCTTTATCTCCATTTGGCTGGGATTTTTTAACTGAACCTGCTGTTAGTGATGTCAGAAGTTGATGCTACACTCAGGAACTTATGAATCAGTAAGGTGAGATAGGAGTCAAATTCCCTAGTTAGTACTTTATAGATCACAGCTTTACCCAGTACCACTATGTTACAGTATTTCTCTCAGCCTGAGTCAAACCCCAAATCACTCAGATTTTGGTGACTTACTCACAGTTGTTCCCTGGATAGCTCAAAATTCATTCTTCATTTTTATTGTAAAGAATACAACAGTTTATTTTATCTAATTCCCAAATTATTTGCATCTGCTAAATGCATAGTCCCTTAGTTTGTACATTTCCAGCCTCTTAAAGAGATTGCATGGGTTTCTGGCTGTTTTTCTTTACCTATGTTTAAAAATGTTACCAAGCCATAGGCGTAGGTAAAACTGAAAGCTACTTTGTATTGTAAGATTTTGATTTGGCAAAATAATACAAAATTCAAGTGTCTGAAGGCACAAAGAAACAAATTTTTGCTCAGATACTTTGCCCTTTAGAGGAAGAAGAGGATGACATTGAATTCATAGTTAAAACAAACGAACAACAACAAAAAAAAAACAGACTAGATAATTGGGAATATTGTGTTATCTTCTCCCAGTTCTACCTGCCTGGTAGCCTCAGATAAGTGACATTTTTGTTCCTCAGTTTCTTTACCCATATAGTTTTTTCATTTTGCCATGAAAAAATTTAAGACCAAGATGAAAGTATTTTGTTCAGGGAATGCCATTAAATCGGAGAAGTAGTAATAAAAGATAAAAGTAATTGACTTAATAAATTAGAATTTATCATTGTTTCTTATACTCTTTTTTGTATAGAGCCTGATGTCCTTTGCTTAAGAGTAGTAGGTTTTAAAATGATATCACCCAGAGATCAAATTCTGGCTCTCCCTATCATGGAGCAGGTTCCTTAAAACTGAGTTTTAGTTTTTATTTAAATAACAAAGCTCCTAGCACAATATCTTGTAAATAGTAAGTTCTTAATAAATCTTAATTGCAGTTATTGTTTTAGATCAGTTTACCTGTTGGAGGAACTCTGATGATTCTATAGTTTATATAGATCATTGGTCTTGAAAGTAGAGTATGTCTACTCCCAGGGATGCATAACATGATCCATTGTAATACAGGGAAAAATTTAGAACTCTCTTCATTTATTTTTTATGTAAAAAAGGAAAAAAGTAAACCTTATTGATACATGTACATGTTATAATATAGATTAACAATATAATGAACAGTACAATATACAAGTTAACAGTAATTCACATTTAATTTATAAATATATAGAGAGGTGCATTTCAAGATTCTAAAACATTAAAAAATGTTTGGACCCCACTAATCTGGACCAGTCTTTACTCATATGCATTACTTTACTTTATGCTTTTCTATTAGGTGTTCACCTAGCCTGTCTTTGAATCTTTCTTGTAGGAATCTGTCTTGAGATACAAGCCATGTCATTTTGTAGTCATATTTGTTAGAAATTTGCCTCACTGTATTATTCTGTCTCTTGGCCCTGTCTTCCTCTTTGGGGAACATGCAGAATAAGCCTAATAGCCTTTCCTAGTAACGGTTGAATACCTTGACAACTATTTATGCCCCCTGTTTTCCTCTTCCCCAACCAATTTTTCTACAGGTTCTAAACATATCAATTTTTTCCCAACTGTTTTTAATATGACAGGTTTTCACATTTCTCCCATCTTGGCTCCTTTCCTTTAGACACCTTCCAGTTGTCAAAATTCTTTTAAAGTTTTTCAACAAGATAAGTACATTGTATCCCTAGAACTGAAATGAATTTAAGGGCCTGCATTTTTTCTTTTAAGTGGTGAGGGATGTATTTGAATACATATTATTATGAAGATACCTCATGGTCACAGTTTGTCACTCTTCTTTAAACCAGCAGTCTCTGACCTTTTTGGCACCAGGAACTGGTGCTCCTATCAGAATCTAATGCCTGATCTGAGGTGGAGCTGAGACGGTGATGCTAGTGCTGGGGAGCGGCTGCAAATACAGATGAAGCTTCGCTTGCTTGCCTGCTGCTCACCTCCTGTTGTGTGGCCCAGTTCTTAACAGCTGCAGACCAATAAGGGTTGGGGACCCCTGCTTTAAACAATCCCCGGTAAAAATAGTTTTAGGACTTGAAAAATGGCATAGACGATAGAGGCTTTGTTCATCCTCTTGAGACCAAATCAAAGTAGTGACAGAAACATTGAGCAAACAGCAAGCAAAGTCGCTTGGGATCTAGATGAACAAAAACACTACAACTAGAGAGTATATTAATCAACCTGCAACGGGAGGAGGTAGGAAATGGCGAAGACCGGACGAGGCTACCCAGTTGAGCCGCGGAGTAGGACAGAGGCTGGGACAGAGACTGGGGCAGCGATAGCCGGCACTGCAGATGCCTCTTAAAGGGGCTGTGTCGCCAGCGGACTTTCGC
Organism: Pteropus vampyrus; assembly: GCF_000151845.1. Taxonomy (NCBI): domain Eukaryota; kingdom Metazoa; phylum Chordata; class Mammalia; order Chiroptera; family Pteropodidae; genus Pteropus; species Pteropus vampyrus. Next base: position 521,768 of record NW_011889286.1, on the reverse strand, counting down.
AGTGACCAACCTGCTTGCTCTGAGCACCAGCGCCAGGTAGGCTGCTCAGGAGGAACCAGGGACTTATAGTGGGAAACTGACTTGGAGCGAGGGCCAGAGGCAAGGCTTTCTCTCAGGCAAAAGTGCTGGCAGTATACATTGTCCCTCTATTGAGCCCTCCCGCCGCTCCCAGTGTACAGATCCAGTGCCACCATAGCTGAGATGTCATCAAACTGGATAACAGAGGTGGCTCCCCCTAGAGGATTCCCTGAAACTCTTCCTCCCCCAACTCACGGTCCTACCCAAGCCACATACAGTTGTGTCCTCGGGGCGAGTCCGATGCACCTTGCTGAGCCCACTCCAAGACTCACACTGGTGGCAGCTGGCCTTGAGTTCTGGTGTGGTTTCTTGAGGCAACTATAAGCATGACATCTGTGGATTGCTTGCTGAATCTTAACTGGTGGCTCCAGAGGGGCACAAGGTAGGCTAAACTTGGCCTGCAGCTGGACCCCTCTCAGGACTGTGCCGCTGGACACCTACTACCCAAAGCCACGCTAATAAGACTGGGAGACTTAGGAGCTGTGCTTAGTATGTAGAAACAGACACATAAAGGCAGCCATAATGGTAAGACAAAGAAGCAGAAACCATATGAGAGAACAGAACAGAGCTCCAGGAATAATGGAGTCAAGCAATCTAACAGACGCAGAGTTCAAAACACTGGTTGTAAAGAACTGTAACAAAGAGATAATATATATATATAGAACTGGAAATAGAAATTATAAAAGGGAACCAGTCAGAAATGAAGACCACATTATCTGAGATGAATAGTATATCAGATAGACTCAACAGAGTGGATAAAAAAGAGGATCGAACCACCGACATAGAGGATGAGGAAGCCAGGGACACTATATCAGAACAGCAAGGACAAAGAAGCCAAGGCTGTGATAATAATTTAAGGAGCCTATAGGACACGATTAAATGTAAAAATGTCCATGTCATAGGGGTACTTGAAGGAAAACAAGATGTTGAAGAGCTATTTGAAGAAATAATGATGGAAAACTTCCCTAACCTGGTGAAGGAAATTGACATACAACCCCAGGAGGCTCAGAGCATCCCAAGAAAGAGGAACCCAAAGAAGCCCGCACCAAGACACGTAATTCAAATGTCAAACGTTAAATACAAAGAGAATCTTAAAAGCAGCAAGAGAAAAGCGGTTCGTTACCTACAAGGGAGCGCCCATAAGACTGGCAGCTGATTTCTCACAATGCAGGACTATGCAGGACAGAAGGGCCTGGCACAAAACATTCAACGTGATGCAAACCCAGGATCTACAATCAAGAATACTTTATCTAGTAAAACTATCATTTAGAGTCGAAGGACAGAGGAAGAGCTTCCCAGACAAATAAGCTAAAAGAATTTATCACTCTAAGCCAGTATTACAGGAAATGTTGGAAGGACTTCTTTAAGAAGAAAAACCATGTATCAAAAGCATGAATAAAGAATGATAATAACTACATTCCTATCAACAAGTACCTCAAATGGGAAAGAATTAAGTGCTCCAACCAAAAGATAGAGTGGCTGAATGGATAAGAAAATAAGACCCCTCCATATGCTGCCTACAAGAGACTCACTTCAGATTAAAAGACACACAGACTAAAAGGGAGGGGATGGAAAAAGTAACTGCCTTGACAGATCTAGAGGGTGTTGGACTGAATGAAATAAGTCAGATATAGAAAGACAAATATCACATTTTATGTACACGTGGAATCTAAAGAACAAAATAACAACAAAGAAAGAAACTCATAGATAAAGAGAATATTTTGAGGGCTACCAGATGGGAGAGTTTGGGGAGGGACAGCAAAAAGGGCAAAGGGATTAAGAGGTGCAAATGGATAGTCGCAGAGTAGATACAGAGATGTACAGTGTAGCATGGGGAAGATGGTTAATAATGTAATATGTAAGTGGGAAGAGAGGTACTAGATTTAGTGGGGTAATAGCTTTGTGAGTTATGTGGATCTCTGATCACTGTGGAAAAAGTTTTAGTTATATAATCATAAAGTAAGAGTAGAATTATTTTTCTACTGTTAGTTGTGATTTCTCAATTATACTGTCAAATAACTGTTAGTTAACTTTTGCCTCAAAATACCTAACATGTTAAGTGTTTACCCAGGTGGGAAAATAAATGAAAGCTAACGAAATGGGTTCCTTAAATCTATTTAAAAAGTTAGGAAATAGGCTTTATCAATTAGTGGAAATTGGAGCTGTTTGTTATTATTTTTCTTTATATATCTAATTTTGGAATCCATAAGATGGGAAAAGTTGGTTGCCTCTTGTCTGTCTCAAGGCTAATACAGTTTTTGATCAGTAGAGAAGAATGGTAATGTTTAAATTAAAACTATTGTTAAGCATCATGTCATATTTGACCTGAATAGCCAGACTAAATCTAAATTTGAACTTAGACCCAAAGAAACTTTTATATAGAAGATACAGACTTTTATGGACTTAGAAACAAAAGCAAAACCCCCAAATTAACCAACTCTTTGTGACTGTTTTAACCCTTTTAATCATTTTTTTCCTTTAATTTTTAATTTTTCCATACCTTTCTTAGTGAAATCCCAAATAGACACCATACATACTCTCATTAGAATATACAAATCCACCTTGCAGCTCTTCCTGATTCTTATATTTTACGTTCCTGTTTTTAGTTCTGTATAGTATTTACATATGTCTTTTGGATGAAATAGTTAGCTATAAAAACTCCTTTTGGGAGTCACCATGAACTGGCTTGTAATCAGTGAGCCAGATGTGACATTATTTCCTGTGCAAATTACCTTAATTGTCCAATCCTCGTTTTCCTCATTTTACAGCACTTTTGTAAGAATTAGAGGTGGTATGTATAAAACATAGCACATATAGTACTTCATAGATAGCTGTTATTTTCTGATAGTTGCAAATTTTAATAATCTAAAGAAATATATACACAGGGCGTGGATTGTATTTTACATTTTCAGTCAGGTTTGGGCCTAAACCCAAGCCTAATTTTTGTTAGACTTAAACGTCATTCAGAACTGAGCTTATCTGTGTAATGAGTGATACAGTTTAATCCTCTTTCCAAGAAAGCTTAGCTGTGTTTGAAGATGGCAAAAGAAAGAAAATTCCCTCCTTTTTCATAATAGGAGGAAAAAAAAAAAGATTTTTCTCTTTCATCATCCTTTGCATTTGCCAAGTGACCTCTTGAGCCTAATAGCTCTAGTAGAGTTGTTTGAAAACAGTCTGGTTTCTCATTTGTCTTTCTAGAAGATTAGCATTTCTAAAATGTCTGAATTTCATTTATTTCTTCTTCACCACCAGATGCCATATTTTGGCTTATTATTAATAAAATTTTCTTAGCGGAGACCTGTCAAAAATAAAATATATCTAGTAAACATTTGTCAGAAACCAAAGCCTTTGACTAATTTTATCATGATATGTAGTACAGTTATTTGTGCGGTGCTAGTAACCAGTGAATTCTAATCATTGCTGTAGTAATTGTGTAACTCTGTAAGCCTAAAAGACTCTAGTATAGATTTTATTGAACTATAAGTGTCTAATTCCTTGTGTCATTTGGTAGTATAGTAATATGTAATCAGGAAAAATAAGCATAGATGTAAAATATATACTTGAAAACAGATTTTTTAAATGTAATACACTATTCCTAAATGATATTCAAACCTGTCTGGAAGTTTAGTAATATTGGACATTTATAAGACTTGAAGCAGTTGTGTCCTGGAACTCGTCTCTACTGAAAATAAAAGTCTAGTTGTTTTGTTTCTAGGCAAAACCATAATGAAACTTAAATTATGATTTAAAATCTGACATGTAGTCTTTAAGCGGTAACAAATAAATGCTCCTTTTAATGAATGGAACATGACAGACATTTTTTTTCTCAGGAGTAGAATGAGCCAGGGAGACTCTAACCCAGCAGCCATTCCACATGCAGCAGAAGATATTCAAGGAGATGACAGATGGATGTCTCAGGTAAAAGAAAGTGCACATGTATTATTCACATGAGATGAGTCTATTCAATTTTTGAGTCTTTTGACCAAAGGTACAAAACAATGTTTTTACTGGTCAACAAGAATTTATTACTATAAATAAAAGCCTAACATTAGAAACATCATACCTAATCACTATCTGATGTTGGACCTGAGGAATATTTTTAAGCATGGTAATTGCCTTCTGTTAATTTAAAAAGATAATGTCTCTACAATAGTCCTTTTTTTAAGCTTTTTTAAAATTTTGAAGTAGTTTCAAAATTAGGCAAATATTACCAAACTTTAGAAAAAATTCCCTATATCCTTCATCTAGACTTAACATTTTGCCACATCTAATTATCGTGTCTGTATCTATTTGTATGTATACCAAAATACTGTTTTTTTTTCTGAAGCATTTGAGAATAAGTTTCAATCTTCATGTCCCTTTACTCCTAAATATTTGTTTATTTTTTAAGAACAATGATATTTATAACTTTATTTATTTATAACTTTCTGTTATTGTCTTCCCAAGCTTCCGTAACTACAGTATAGTTATTAAAATTAGAAAATTTAACATCGATATTATCTGTTACCTAATCTGAAAACCACATTCAGACTTCTCCAGTTGTCCCAATAATGTTCTTTGTGTCAATTTTCTTCCCAGTCTGGAATCAAACATTGCATTTATTTGTCACATCTCGTCCTCACTTATTGTCAGTAGGTTCTGGGACGTTAAGCAAAATGATGTATAATGAAGACCAGTTTTACTATACGCTAATTGATATAAACAAGAGCTAAGTTCCTACGGCATCTTATCAACATTATAAGAAAACAGTATTGTGTGAAGTGACCTTATTTGAGGACCTGTTGTATTAACTTTGATCACTTGGTTAAGATAGTGTTAGCTTAAACCAGTTCTTATTTTTTTATAGTATGGGCCCATTGGTTCCTATTTTATTCACTGGGTTATAGGCCATTGTAATTTTGAAGCTCAAATTGTCCCAGGTTTAGCAAGTGGCAATCCCTTTAAGCTGGCTCCTTTGTCTTCTTGATGTGTCCCATTGATTTTTTTTAGAATTATTATTATTTTTTTAGCATTTTCTTCTTCAGTATTCTTAGCTTCTTTTTAATAAACTGTTCAATTAATAATAACTATATTTAACCTTTATCTGTTTCTAATCATGTTACCTCTTTGAAGTAACAAATCTGTATGATTTTAAGTCTCTAGTTTCAAGTTTTAGTATTTAGTGATTGTTTTTATACTCTTTATAGTTGTGTAGTGGTCTCTTTCTGTTATTTTCTTCCCAAGCTTAAAAATCAGTCTATCATCTAACTTATTTGGAGTCGTAGTTAGATTTTTTCCCAGTTGTTCTCGTATGGATCAACTACTTGGTTATTCTTACTTAATCTTCCTTGTTTGTTTATGTCTTTAAAAAAATATTATTAAATATTTTTGAGCATCGGTGCATTCTATTCATCCTAAAAAACATTGCTAATAGAATTGTTATTCTCTGTATACTCTTCATTGATCACGTTTCTTTCCCTGTCCTACCTCCCCACTCCCAAACCGGTATTCTAAATTTGTTATTTTTTTCATGTAATCTCTTTGGTGGTGAGCACATTATAGTGTGTACAGTTATTGAATTATAGTGTTGTACACCTGGAACTTGCGTTATGAACCAGTGTTACCTCAATACAATTTTTTTTCAAATAACATAGTATTTCCTGCATTTTTTATATTTTATGTAAGTAGTATCTCTCTGAATATATTTTTCTTCAGTATATCATACATGTTAAAAGGATAGCTGCAGTTTATTTTCTCTCTTTAAATAGTATTTCATTGCTCTGTATGAAAATACTAGAATGGATTTGTTCATTTTCTCATTGATGGAAATTTAGGTCATTTATAACTTTATTAAAAGTAGTAACTAAAACTAGATGCCTTTGTTGTTCCTGGCATAAATTAGCAATGACTAGGAAAAAATTAGTCAAGTGAAAAAAAGTGAATATTAAATTTTTTTAAAAAGTTGTATAATGTGGAAGGACTAACTTTACTAAATATTAAAATACACACACAGAACTTGATTTTTAAATATAGTTCTCCAGTGAAAGGGACCAGGGCTTCTTGGAGAAATGATTGATTTCTGCAACTAGAACAAAAGAAAGATAAGCCTGGAGCATCTTGTAGTGTAAGAAAGTAAGGAAGTACTCAAAAAAGAAAAGGAAAAAAATGAATGGCAGAAATATCGCTAAAGTGATGTGTCCTCAGTGCATCACATAGAAAACATGTGATACTAGATTTCTTATTGACAATATTAACTTTGACTACTTGAAACCAATCTAGAAGAACATCCTAAGTGCAAAGCTGGAAAATTTGAGCAATATAATAAATGATGATATGATTGGTTTTTAACAAAGAATAAAATAAATATTCATTAATCCAGTCTGCTATAAATAAATGATTGGATGGATAAGTAGGGAAGGAGGTACAAATCTTTACAGAACAATTTAATAAAGATAGAAAGAAAGAGGGAAAATAAAATCATCATTAGAACACCATAGTAATAATTACTGCAGGCAAGATACATTGACGAATACTATAATTAATGGACACAACTTTAAGGAGAAGGCAGTATCTTTGTCTAGCCTCAAAGCATTTCCCTGTAAATTACTTTGGTGGTTTTATCATACAACCATTTTTGTTTTAATACCCTTCTCTCCAGAAGGTGGAACTTAATCCCTCCCACCTTTAGTGTGGGCTGGATTTAGTGTCTCATTTCTAACAAATAGAGTATGGAAAGAAAAATAATCACTTTATAGTAGAGAAATGGTGGCAAACACCACTTTAACCAAGTAATTGATGTTAACTTTACTTGTAATAAGTCATATCGGTATAATATGCCCCCCGATGCGTAATACAAGTGCATATCACCTCTGTGGTAGTCTTAGAAAAATCCATAACCTCAGTCTATTCACGAGAAAATATCAGACAAACCCATATCAGAAGATATCTACCAAACATCGCATCAAGGTTATGAAAGACAAGGAAAGACCAAAAAATTCCCTTATTGGAAGAGACTAAGGAGACATGTAGACCAAATGCAACGTGACTTCCTGAATTGATTCTAGAAATAGAAAAAGTACATTAGTAGAAAAATTGGTGAGATCTGAATAAAGTCTGTTTTAGTTTATAGTCTTTACCAGTGTTAATTTTCTAGTTTTAACAAATGTACCGTGCTTATGTAAGATGTAAGATCTGAGGAAGGGTATATGGGCATACTCTTACTATCTTTGCAACTCTTCTGTAGATCTAAAATTATTTCGAAACATTTTTAAAAACCATGATTAAAACAAGTATTGAAGTGATACTCAGTACTACCCTTGAAGTATTGCCAAAATATCAAACCCTACTGTAAACTTACCTACCACATATCAGGAACTACCTGGAACAGATGAACAGGTTCACCACCACCACAAGGATGCAGACAACAAAATCCAGACTACAGGAGATTCTATAAGTCAGAAAGTTACAGTCCTTAAAAAGTAAGTTTAAGAGATGGTGATGGAGGAGGAACTTGTAGATTAAAAGGGATTTAAGAAACAATTGGGTCTTGATTTAAAAGAAAACAAACTATAAAACAAAAACTTTTTTTAAAAACCATGATTAAAACAAGTATTTTTTTAATATCAACAAATAACCAGTGTTTTTTTTGTTGATATTAAATAAAGAATTACTATTTGTTACTTGTTGATATTTGTTGATATTAAATAAAGAATTACTATTAATTTGGGGGGAATAGAGTTTGTATCGTGGTTATATATTTAATCCTTTAAGATTTACGCACTGAAATATACATGAAATGATATTTCCTCAACTTGCTTCAAAATAAACGATCAGGATGGGTGGGGCAATAGTTGGGGAATGACTGAAATAACTGGCAGGGCAGTAAGTTAGATGATTGCTATATGGACATGGAGGTTCATTGTACTCTCTCTACTTTTGTATATGTTTAATATTTTCCATAGTAAAAGGTTTTTTAAGGGTGTTATTAAAAGACTTGACTGTAGATAAATTTAATATAAATCATATCAAAACATTAACCAGAAAAAAGGCTCAGCAGCCTTCTTTTGAGGAAAATATTTGCAGTAAATATTAAAGATGAAGCATTGATATTTTTGTTACAGTATCAGTAAAAATACTTGCAGTAAATATTAAATATATTTGAGGAAAATATTTACAGTAAATATTAAAGATGAAGCATTGATATTTTTGTTACAGTATCAGTAAAAATATCCGTAAGGTACCACTAAATAAGTATTTCAATAAACATGACAGGAAGTGTTTAACTTTTTAATTCTCAAAAGTACAGCTTAAAACAATAGGGGGATAGGCAGAGAAATATTAATATCCAGTGCAGGTACAAGTATGGGAAAACCAGTATTGATATATCGCCAGAGTCAATATAAATATTGCTCTTTTGTTAAGAAGTTGGAAATATCCATGAAAATGTTAATCCCCTTTGACCTAAGAATTCCCAAAATGTAAAAATACGTATAAATTTCTTCTTCACAGTAAATGGCTACTGGCAAGTCTATCAATTGGAGAAAGCTAAAAAAAAAAAAATTAAAAATGGGTGTGACAGTGAATACATTCAGTAGGATGTTATGTGGCCATTAAAAATTATGGTTCTGAAAATCACATACCTACATGGAAAAATATTTGTAGTATAGCATTAAGCACAGTTATAATGACTGCTATTTATTGAGTACCTACTAGGTGCCAGCCAAAAGCTGGACCCTTTTCACAACTCTCATCTTCTCAACTCTAAAACAGTTGCCAGCAGGTGTGAAAAACAAAACTCAGATTATGTGCTTGCTTAAGGTCACTGGACTAGAAAGTAGACAAGCCAGACTTTGAACATAGGTTTTTTTGTCCTCAGATAGTTATGCCAGAAGAAGGTATGCATAATGATTCAACTATATAAAAAGGGTGGGAGGTTAATGTAAAAAAATGGATGAGAAGAAAATGCCCCCAAATAGTAATAGTTACTGAGTTAAGATGGTAGGATTATACCTGTTTTGTTTCGATCTGTTTGTTATATTTTTCCAAACTTATTGCAACTGCTTTTATACTTAAAAAGAAAATGTAGGGTACTAGAACTTTTAGAACAGCAGAGACTGAATTCCATGACATTCTATAAATGAGCTATTTTATGAGTTCTGAAAGGTAGTTGGCACTGTATATAGTATACGCAGTAGAGAGTTGACATAATGTGAAAGTGCACCTGCTCATGAGCTAAAGTTTTATTCTTGCTCATCTTATCCCTTCAGTTTAAAAACTTATTCAAACAGTAGTAATTTAAAAAAAAATTATTTACACAAAACATGAACATGAGAAAAAAGAAAAAGCAATCCTAAATCCTAGCATCTTAAAGAGGAACTGTTTTAATAAATTGTCAAATAAATTGACAATTAATAAATTGTCAGAAGTATTTTTGTATTTTCACCTGTAGCAGATGAATAGCTCAGTTTCACCACAGTGTCATCTGCCATTGGTATTATCAGCAGATATACTTAAATAGTAACTACCTTAATTCTTAGGGGAAGCATAATTGAAGGTAGTTTGAGAAAAAGAAACAGCATTCAGACCTTTCCCTAGAACTGGGTTGGAGACCCATTGCCTCAAGTATTGTGTACATTTGTTTGATGGGTGAATATAAAAATTTAAATATAAAAATTTAAACTATGTCCTTTATTATTGATGGGTAAAATCCATTTAAAAAAGTGTCTTGTGCCTTTAGAGCAAAGAAAAGTATTCCAGAACTAACTTACCACTGCTTAGACTGAAAAAGGCTTGAGTCCTAGTTTGCCAGTGTCTCATATTTGGAGTTAACAGACATTTGCAGAGACATTTGCATATTAAAAACATCCAAGCAAAATACATACCTCTTGATAGAAAAAATAGATATAATACTTTATCCACCTCTTGGAACAAGTGGAAAGATTGAATATGAACTGAATATTAGATATTATGGGATTATTGTTCATTTTCTTAGATGTGATAATAGTTTTGTGATTTTGTAAGACACTGTCCTTTGGAGATGCATGCTAAAATATTTAAGGACACAGAATCCATGTTTGTAACTTACCTTCAAATGGATCAGCAAATAAACAGATAAAGCGAATATGGAGAATGTTATTGTTGAATATAGGTGGAGGAAATAAAGGTGTTTGTGGTCTTACTTCAGCTTTTCTGTATGTATTTCTGAAATTTTAAAAAGTTTGAAGAAAAGATACATTTTTAAAAAACATGTTAAATGTATTTTTCTATTCTAGTTTCAGTAAAATTCTGGTTTTCTTGAGCATACTGGAATGATCAATATGGTAAGAGTAGGGAGAAATTTCCAGCAGTTAATAGCTAATCAAGAGGAATCAGCTTTAGGGACAAATAGAATGTTTAACAACAGAATAACTTGTTGGACTTCTGGGTAGGCCAAGAAACCTCACAGGGAAAGTGCTAGTTTCTAATTTTTCTTTGTTCTTCACACCAGCACAACAGATTTGTCCTGGACTGTAAAGACAAAGAGCCTGATGTACTGTTTGTGGGGGACTCCATGGTGCAGTTAATGCAGCAGTGTGAGGTAAATGTGGAAGGGATGGGTAGGGGTGGCTCTTGGCTACTAATGTAAATCCATTCATTGCGAGCAGACTCTTATTTTGAGCTGAACCTACAGATTTATGCATGATACTTTAGAGAAGCTCTAATTCAGAGTATAAGGAAAATCAGACCTACCTAATGGGATTCTTTGTGCCACTAAGCATGACAAGACCAAAAATATTAGCCTTTTTTAAAAACTAAACTTCTTTTTTTGCCTTGGCTTCCAAGAAGCTTTACATTATATTTATTATATTCTAGTCACAATTTTCAATTCTTATTTGTATTTTACTATTTTCTTACTTATATTTGCTCATTTTTGTTTGTTCTAGTTATGATTCTCAATTCTAACTATATGTGTTTTACAATTTTCTTATATTGCATATTTTGTAGTGAGCTGTTCCAAATCTTTTTTTAAGGTTGGGCATTCTTCCAAGGGAAATTTAAAATAAAAGATAGCTTTATTTCTTTTTGGCTCCAGCCCTTTAAATTTTTTCATATTATGTTTCTGCTTTTCTCTATTCCTTTAAATCAGGGATCCCCAACTCCCAGGCCACGGACCAGTAACACTTTATGGCCTGTTAGGAACTGAACCACACAGCAGTAGGTGAGCGGCGGGCAAGTGAGTGAAGCTTCATCTGTATTTGCAGCCGCTCCCCAGCTCTAGCATCACTGCCTCAGCTCCACCTCAGATCATCAGGCATTAGGTTCTCATAGGAGCACTGGTCCCTGGTGCCAAAAGGGTTGGGGACCGCTGCTTTAAATGGTGGAATAAAAGGAAAGAAGAATTTATTGAGTTGGCAATTATAAATGTTGCTACCTCTTAAGGGACATCAAGTTGAGGTGTGACTCAGTTCTTGAGACATAATGCTGCATGAAGAACTGAGTTATACAGTGGCATCTTCAAAGCCCTTCAAATTGTAACACCATTTGCAGTGTTATGTTCAAATACAGAAAATGGAAATTGTTATTTCAGATGCCTTACAACACATTGCAGTTGAGAAATTTTATTTTCCAATAATTTTAGCTTATTAAAATAAATCAAGTTTTTCTCTTTTTAGATATGGCGAGAGCTTTTTTCCCCACTCCATGCACTGAATTTTGGAATTGGGGGAGATACAACAAGACATGTTTTGTGGAGACTAAAAAATGGAGAACTGGAGAATATTAAACCTAAGGTGAAATGAAATTTACTTTTTAAAGAATATCATTAATCTCAAGTCTTTTTCAGATAAATTGTCTGAAACTGATAGTAAAAAAAAATTGCTTTTTTAAAGCATTATTCACTATTCTTTGCTTCATGCCCCTTTAAGATAAATGATGTTGTCGTTGCTTTAGATCATTCCAAATACATATTTAATTAAGAAATCAGTGTATTGCTTGCTTGGATGATATTTATAATTGTTATAATTACCTTCTTCAGTTGTAGGAAGAGATTTGGCGCTAATGTGAATGTGAGGCAGTATGAGTAGAAAGTTGCTCAGAGGTGGGCCATGGGAGCAGGGCCAAAATTCACTTAAGGAAGTAATTTCAGATCTGTTTAACCATATAAACAAATTGATAATCAAAGCCTCCAAGTTCTTCTGAAGAAAATTTGAAGCATGTGAACAAAGGTTCACCATAAACATGTACCCAGTACCTTATTACATTACAAATGTCCTGCATGTAATTTTTTTCAACCCCAGAGAAAAAGACAAAGCCGAGCCACTGATAACAGTTGCTTTAGTTATACTTTATTTTTTGCCTCTCTAATAGAAAAACTCATGCATCTTCCTTTTTTTTTTTTTTTTTTTGCGACAGGGTAGAAAGTTACTTTGTGTGTCATCTAAAATGTATTTTTCTAGGTGACAGCCACATTTGTAAAATGATTTTTTAAAGAGAAAAAACTGTTAAAAATGCTTCCAGCATCCACTGCAGTGACTCTTTTCCTTGAGAGCAACTGTGTATTTTAACCCATTACCCATTATGATGGGGGTAGCAAATATTTTTCCCCAAGTTTCTTAGATTTCACTTTAATTTTTTTTTTTACATGCAGAGGTTTTATTTTTATACATTGAATTTATTATCTATGCATAGTTTCTGGATTTTAAGAGATTAACTTCTAACTCCACAGCGATGAAAGAATTCTCTTATTTCCTTCTACTACTATTTTACTATTTCTGAATTAATCTCCTTGGAATTTATCCTAATATATATGAGGCACGAATTAGTGTTTTAAGGTGGCTACTCATTTGAAGATATCCAGTACCATTTGAGAAGTTCCTTTATTCCTGGGTAATTATCTCCCCTTCCCCCTATTTTTCTTCCCTGAATTATAGGTCATTGTTGTTTGGGTAGGAACAAACAACCATGAAAATACGGCAGAAGAAGTAGCAGGTGGAATCGAGGCCATCGTACAACTTATCAACACAAGGCAGCCACAGGCCAAAATCATTGTATTGGTATGTAGTCTTTGGGTGGGTAGAGACCGTGATGTTATTAGGTCAGGTGAAGAATCTTTTAGAAATATGATCGTTCATGAATATAAGGAATCTAGGTGGAAGCAGCTTATGATACCGCTGAGAAACTTTTCTCTGATATATCCCATTGTCTTACCGGTCTCATCATTTCTCAGACCAGCTGTGGGGTCATCTTTTATCTGCTCATCCTTGTTTAGAAGTGGAAATCCTCTTTGTGGTCTCAGGTAGCCTTATTTATTTATTTATTTACTTACTTACTTACTTACCTATTTTTAATGTCTTTTGATAATTTTTAAAGCTGCATATGAGACTTGTCCTAGTCCTGAGTCTCTATTAGACCTGGCTTTGGATTAGCTTAGATGTGTTGTTATGTACGTTCCACTGTTAATATGTTAAAGGTGGTGTATTTGTTAGAATCTCTGAGTTCTCTAACACATCAGAGATTTTGTCACCAAGAAAATAGGTATTTTATAGTCTTACCTTTAACAGAAATTGCTATTCTTTGTAGAATTAAAGCATTAAGTCTTCATGGTCTCAGAGATAAACAGCTTTCTATTTCAATGTAAAAGTTTACCTATAGATAGATATCTTTACCCCAACTAAAAATGTGTTTTAGCAAAATCTGGTATGTATTTAGGTTTTTCATGAGATAGTGTTAAGAAGGTAGTCATTTATTCAACAAACATTAGGATTACTGTGTACAAGATACTGTCCTAAGTCTTGCACATACAAAAATGAAAAGACATAGTCCCTCTCAAGAAGCTCACAGTCTAGTAGATCGACACAGCAGTATAAAAAGAGAATAATTATACCATATGCTAATGGAGTAAGGGGAGAACAGGATGTATTTTAGACATAAAAGTTAATATCTGAGTTTAGTGTTAAAGAATTAATTGGTCTCTAGACAAATGGGGATAGGAAAGAAGAGAGGGCATTAAGAAAAAAAAAGAATGATCAAAGGCTTATACATGTATGTGTTTGCTGAGTTAGTGAACAAGAAGGCTAGAAGAATTTTAGGATTGTCATTGAATATAGTTTTGAGACTGGGATGGTTAGGAGAAAGAGGCCACAGCCGGGTCATGTAGTAATGTGTATGCCATGTTAGGAGTTTGGATTTCACTTTATAGGTGCTAGGGAGCCAGGTTAGGTTTGGTTTGGTTTGGTTTTATGGTATTTCATATAGTGTACTTGTTTATATTTTGCCTTATTCCAGAAAGAATTACAGAGTCCACCTCTGAAGTACAGTGTCTGGTACATAGTAGTTGCTTAGGACATATTTATTGCATTAAGTTGCTGAATAAATTCTCCATAAATATTCTTCGTTTCAACCAGATTTTTCAATTTGTGGTATACAGTGGTTCTACCTATAATACTAAAACATTGACAATAGCTTAAATAGTCAACTGCATGGAGAGATGATTGCATAAGACATTAACTATAATAGCAGTAATCTTATGACACTTCTGAGGACTATGGGAAAACAATTTATGATACATTTAAGTGAAAAGTTGGAATACTGAGTATGTATATTATATTTAGAATTACTTAAAAGTATATATACACACACACACACACACACACACACACACACACGATTGAAAAAGGCAACAATTAAAATAATTGTTACATGGTAAAGGGATTAGGAGCATATTTATCTTTTTGTTTCAACATGATATTTTAGCAATTTTATAGGGAAAATCATGTTGGCATATCCTTAGTACTCATATATTAAGGAAAATACATAAACTATTTTTCTCATCCTTGCTTGAAAATTAAAATAGGTATGGTGCCCTGTCTTGAGGCTTAATCATTCTTTATGGTTTTGACTGCCGTGGTATTCTTTGAAAGTCAGAACAAAGTATATACTTATTGTTCACTGACCATCCTTCCTGGTTGCTCATTGTATCTCAAGCAGACTTTGATATGTCAGCATTGAGGGCTGCTCTGTTTTGTTAACTATTAGATGCAAACCCTTATACTTAACAGTCATATAATCTAGGGTTTAGGGTAACCTCATCTATGATGTTTTTGAGGTGCTTAACAAGGATAGAAGGAGATAGACTATGGTAGCAGTCATAATTCTCTTTTGGAACTATACAGTCACACAATAAATTGGTAATCAAGGCCCCAACATTTTGCTGAAAAAATTTTAAACAGACACGAACAAGTACTTATTCTGGGCACAAAAAACATATTTTCTTTTAATAGAATACCCACAGAAAATCTATTTTTGGTAAATAAGATCTCTTGCCATATTCTATAGGAGAAATGGAGGGCAAAATTTTTGCCTAAATAACTAACTGGGTGTGTGGCGTCATTAGCTGTAAACCAACTAAAAGGTCGGTATATCTGACAATTTTATGACAGATTCAATATCTGTAAAGGCCATTTCTAGTTTGAGATGTTAAAACCTTGCTCTTGCCATATGAGACCAGGCTTTTATTTACTATAGTAGAAAGACATCTGATTTATCTGAAAATTATATGAGATCATTAACATATAAGTTAAAAACAGATTTAGTACACATCTCTTTTTTAACCTACCAGATGCTGTGTGTTTCTGATTCATCAAGACAGCATTTGTTCCAGCTCTTGTTTCTCATGTGTGGTAGTGCAGGTTCCATGTGGCATTAATCAATAGATGTGTATTTGAGCTGGATTATTCTGGCGACTGTTGAAAGTGATGTGAAGGGAAGACAACACTGGAGGTAGAAAGACCAGTCAGGATATTTTATATTAATTGAGGTGAATAGTATGTTAAGTTCCCATTATATGTATATATAAGATATATATACATTATATAGCAATGTATATCATTAGAATAGAGAAAAAAGAGTGGATTAGAAAAATATCTAGGGTGCAAAAGCTGAGTAATTCAATGATAAATAAGGTATGTAGGATGAAAGACTTCGGATGTTGGAATGACCAGTTATAGAGAATGTAGGAGCATAGTTTGGCGGAAGATGATGAATTGCTTTTGGACATGTTAAGTTGGGAATGCCTCAGGAACATTCAGTTTTAGTACTATAGCTGATGTTCAGTATGTAGTTCTGAAGCTCTAGGAAGAGATCTGGGCCAAAGTGTTTAGCATAGGAAGAGCAATGAGCCAAGGAGAAGACCCTGAAGAATACCCGCAATTCAGGGACAGGAGAAGGAATAGGAACTCATGAAGAAACTGAGAAGAAATGGTCAGAGAACTTTTATTTAACCAGTCTGTCCAGTGTTTCAGAAATCAAAGGTGTAAAAAGTGCCAAATGGAGCAGGTGTTCCAGTACTTGAAATCACAAATAAATAAGTAGAGAAAAGCAAGTGACTCTTCTCATCTTATGTTTTTCTCTGCCCCAGGGTTTGTTACCTCGAGGTGAGAAGCCCAACCCTTTGAGGCAGAAGAATGCCAAGGTGAACCAGCTCCTCAAGATTTCTCTACCGAAGCTTGCCAATGTTCAACTCCTGGATACTGATGGGGGCTTCGTGCACTCGGACGGTGCCATCTCCTGCCACGACATGTTTGATTTTCTACATCTCACAGGAGGGGGCTATGCAAAGATCTGCAAACCCCTCCATGAACTGATCATGCAGTTATTGGAGGAAACACCTGAGGAGAAACAAACCACCATTGCCTGACTGGCTCTCATCAGTGTTAATGGCATCCCAGCTTCCTCAGATCAGTTATGTCACTGGCACTACAGAATCCTTCTCTTTCTTAAGGCACTTTGCTTTGTAGAATGTTCCTGGAAGTTCATATCTAGTGTTTGAAGGGGAGGAGGGATTTAAACTGATCCTGTACATAGAAGGTTTGTTCGACACCGAAGAATTAGCCAAGGAAGATTGTTGTTTAAATTTGAAACCAGAAGGGGACTTTTTAGTTGTATGTGTGATACATTCATTGAATATCGCTGTTTTTCCTAGGACAACATCAAGCCTCAGTACTGAACAAAATGAAGATTCTTTTCTTGGCCTTCCTTTCTGTGGATTATGTCACATATAATAGTGATCAGAATCACACCTACTTGGCTTTAAAGCAGATTTTTTTCCCCCAGTTTTGAAGGTTCATAATTTAGCCTTTTTATTTTACTTTGCTCAATTAATCTCAGTGTTTCAACATAATAGCAGACTGGGCATACTTGTCATTCAAATGTGGGAGATACTATAGTTACAAGTGAGTTTGTTCCACTTTCTTAATCTTTCCCAAGCTTAGCAGTGAAAAATAGGTTTTTCCCTATTGGGGTGACTCTGTGGAGGGTATTTTTTTTATGCTGCTGAATATCATGTCTATAATAGACCCATGCATGCAGCCTTTCCTCTTCCCCCCGCCCTTTTTTGGTCCTTGTTGACATTACAAGCTTTTAACACATTTTTGACCTAGGAGCTCTGTTGCTGGAAGTATAAGTCCCCAGCCAGTTAGTCTCATGATGATATTACTGATGTGTGACTCATTCTTGTGTGGTGTTATGTGCTCTAGAGTCTGTAGTGCTATCCACATTCAGAGTTCTGGTTTGTTTGTTTTTCTCATAAAACCTGTTACAGTTTCCTTTTGGGGGCGGGGAATCAGAACTCATTTCCCATTCAATTAGCCCTGACATTATTTCAAGTTTTATAGTGTCTTAAGGTGTGTATTTTATTTTTTAATTGGCTTAGTTTTTAAATTATATCAGTCCAGAAAATTGGCCTTTTCTCATGGGGAAACAAGTGAAGCTGCTCTTTAGAATAGACATTCTATTTGATCCCACCAGTTTAGTAAAAAAGAACTAGGTTTGTTTAACTTTTTAGACTTCTCCTTAATGTATTCATCTGAGAATTTCTTTAAGAGAGCTCTTTTTAATCTTAAATGGTTTGTTTGAGCTACAATAACTGCCATTTAAAAAATGATGAGACAATAGAAGGTTTATTGTTCAATATACCTATGAAATATTTCAAACTGGATCTATAAACATTGTTAACTGGACCAGGTGGGTATTGAAGTTAACTCATCCAAGTGTGCTCTGCAGCGATTCTGCTTAACATTCAAGTTCAGTAATTAAGGCATATTTTGTATGTTCCGCTTGCAAGGCAAATAGCAGTGCTTTTATGTGTTGGAAGGAGGTTGCTGATTTGTGCTAAGAGCCACTTCTGATTGAGAGAGAACTTGGGCTGGTTTTTTTTTCTTGTCAATCCTCTTTTTAGAATCTTTTTTTTTTTTTTGTCTTTTAAAAAAATAACATACTTTTCTAAATATATCATGTCTTCATTAACAACAAAGTACACATGGTGTTTACTAAACTTTTTACTATATTGAAATTTCTTTCTTAATTTTATTAGCCCAGGTTCTTGAATTTTTCAAGACAGATTTTTTCTCTTAGCTG
Source organism: Pteropus vampyrus (assembly GCF_000151845.1). Classification (NCBI taxonomy): domain Eukaryota; kingdom Metazoa; phylum Chordata; class Mammalia; order Chiroptera; family Pteropodidae; genus Pteropus; species Pteropus vampyrus. The sequence continues at coordinate 503,321 of NW_011889286.1, read as the reverse complement.
AGGTATACTTCTAGAGAGGAGAATTAAATTAAGCCACAATTTTGTGTGTGAAAAGACAGTTTCCTATCCAGGTCTTCTGTTTGTCAGAGGGTGGGAGTTGGTCTTACAAACCCATTAGGTTACTTCGGCAGCATAGGCTTTGAGCTTCTCTTGGCTAAGGATTACATATCTCTCTGTGAGCTGGCCTTCAGCTCCTTGCTTATGTGTATAAACCTCGGATGTTACTACATTTTCTATCTACCAGAGCTATTCAAGCAATAGTATTTGAACCACTATCCTTTTAAATAAAAGTCTGCCTCATTACTAATGTGCAGATACTGAGTCCACTTTTATTTCTTGCCAGCTTGCTTTGCACTACTTCAGGCAAAGTGTTCATCTGGTTTTCTTTGATTGACATCCCAGTTTGCTACAATGCCAGAACTTAATGCTTAATCTTTGGATTTCTCATCCATACACACACACACGTACATGTAAAACTTAAATGTACTGTCCAAGTGAAATGTCCTAGTTGTCTTTGTGATTAAGGGGCCAACTTTCCAGGCAGCTAGCACAGGTATTCTATTTTTTTCCCCAGCAAGTTTTAATTCCTTTGCCTACCCATTCCCACTGCGCTAGATGGCAGCTGGTGATGGCAGTATAAAGATTTCTGTGGTCACATCCTGAATATGGCAGGTGGAAGGTATACTGAGTGGAGTGATCTAGGACCTATTGTTTTGCTGTCCATAATATTCTAGACAGCTATGGGCAGTGCTCTGGCTACCACCTTGGGCCTGTTTGGACTGTTGAGGGCATCTGCCTAAACCTGAATCTTTTGTCAAAAACCTTAACTCAGCAAAACAAATCTTGAGTAGCTTATGCCCTGCTCTTAAGAATTCTGTCTTGTTAAAATTCCAACTTTCTCATGCTTTTTTATTTTTTTAACTTAGTCACTGTTTACAGTTGTATGCTAAAGCCTAAAATACTGTCTGTGCTGTGGTGTATGAGCATTGCCAATTTTATATTTATTGCCGTGAAGAAGAAACTAAAAATATATAAAAATGTGGAACATGTCCACGCTCCTAAATCTGTGTGGGTGCATGTGGGAGGAGTGAGTTAGGGTCTCTTGAAAGGAGGCTTTTTGGAGTGGGGTCTCCCAGGCTGCCTCTTGGTGTACTTGGGGATCACTGCTGCTGGCTGACTGACCTCCCCAATAGAAGTTTGTGATTCTGCTTTGGCAAAGTTTCATTGACTAGTAGAACTCATTCTGTTTTAGTGCATATTTCAATATAAATGTAAACATTTCACTCAAACTTGATGTCTTTCTGCCTCATTTGTCACAGTTTGGATTCCAATGGAGAAAAGAAGAGCTCTGGTTTTTTCCTACCTTACCACAAGCAAATTGGATACTTAGATCATCCTGCTGCTTTTCTGTGGGACTGAATGTACCAAGCTGACCCTCATCACTTAATCTTAGAGGTGTAAGATGGTAGGGTAAGATGAGCAGATACATAAATAAGTGGGAAAATGGTCAAAGGAAATGTTTCAGATTGGTTAAGAATATCTAGCTTTTAAAAACTGAATTAACTCTTAAACCATTAAACTGACCTTTCGACCCTTTTTCCTAATTTCAGTCTTTAGAATTTATTCACATTAAATATCTCAATTTCCATTCTTTCTCCATTTCTCACACTAATAATTACCAGTTTTTCTTTTTCATACTTTGGAAGATCTCTGCTGTTGCTCTCATCTTGAACTTAAGTGCTTCAAATTAATTGGACTTTTCTGAGTTCCTGTGCCATCTAGGAAGAAAAGCATCAGGATATTTCTCATCTGTTAATTACCTAAGTATTTTATGTAGGTGCATCCCCATTTTACTGTTAGCTGAGAGGTCCAGGGAGGATTTTTATTTTGTGAGTCATGTAATTTAAATGAGTGAGCTGAGATTTGAACACAGCTTTACCTAACTTCAAAGTCCTTGTCCTTGCCACTACTCATTCAACCTCAGGTATCGTTTTAGCTCTGTAGATTCTGATTCACTGAGTTCGTGACAGATATATCCTTAGTTCCTTAGAAGGTCCTGGGAATGAAATGACAATCTTACTTGGACCATGGCAACAGCTTCCTTCAGTCTTTAGCCAGTGTACTATCCATTTCCATCCTCCACATGGCCACAGAAACTAAAAACCAGCAGAATTAGATTGTGTTACGGAGAAAGAATTACTCATGAAGGGGTTCAAAGACTGCCTGGCTACCATATTATGTCAGTAAGTGCAGATTGACACGAAGACACTACTTGGTTAAATAAGGAAACAGGAGAGTAAGTACAGTCAAAATAATGGCAGAAAGATAACTTTAAGCATTGTCAGCTTCCATATGCTGATCATGGGGGTAGGGACCACAATTGCAGATGAAAACATTGAATGAAGGTTCATATCAGACCCTCAGAACACAGCCGCTTCCCTTGAAGTCTACTCTTACACATGGGTCGCAGAATGGTTTTGCTGATAACTGAGTTCGGATATAATGCAAAGGACCACCTCATCTGAACTGGGTGAGTAGTATCAGTCTCAGTATAACAATGTGACTAAGGAGTCCAGGACAGGAATGTTGAGCATGCACACAGTTCTCGTTTCTCTGTCACCATCCCAAACTAAAACAGCCTGCCCCACATGCAGCCTCTTGAGAGCTGTATGACAAAAACAAGGGTCAGTTACTCAACTGGCCACCAGGGCCTATCCTAATAATTAACATCCCCAACCACCCCTGTAATAGCAAATTGCTATGCTAGTATAATGTTCTTTAGCAGCTAAAAGTCTGTTTTTTGTAATATTCACTTTATCTTCACCACAGTGATGCTATTGGGTTAAAATGGTTTACTTACCAGAAGAGGATAAAATTTGGAGGTAATAAACAGGCGTTTTTATTTTTCTAAATCATACCAAGTTCCTTAGGTTTCCCCTAGATCACAGCAATGGTGAAAGCAGCCTGGGTCCTGCAGCTTTGTTGACTATCCAGATAATCCCTTGTGAACCTCTTCCATACCCCAGGAGAAATGGAAGAGACAGTAGTGAGTAGTGTGGTAGAAGGGAAAGCTCCTTCATTGCATCTACTTGGAGGAAAACTGACAAAACCGGCAGGAGAATCCATTATATACTTCAGCCACGACAGGGGTGAAATCTTAACTCAGCTACATATTTTTACATATGAAGCAAAGATCTGAAATGTTTTTCTAAACAGTTTCCATGGCCTGATTTTATGCTATACTTTGCCTTTTGCTTATTACCTGGCTTATTTTAGCTTAAATCATCACATCAAAAAATACATATCAAAAAACACTATACAAAAATATATATCATTTTACACACTAATCAAGCTTCAACAGCACACCTGTGGAGAATTCATGACACATCAGTACTGCAGCATGCTCACTGATAATCACTGATAGTCCAAAGTATTAAATGTAACACCCAATCTTCTCCATGACCTGGCCATCTTCGATTCCTATCTATACACTCCTTACTTTGAACTTTCATGCCAATAGCATTGAACTTTGAGTCTATGCCTTTGCCCCAAGTTGAGACCCCCTATCTGGAGTATGCTCCTGCTCCTATTCATATTTTAAGAACCCCTCAGGGATACCTCCTGGAGTGTTTTCTGGTTTCTATTTCCAACTCTGGTCTATACTAGGTCTCTCATCTCAGTTCTTATAATACCCTGTGTAAATATTTTATCATTGCACTTATCACTGTATTATATGCTTACCTATTTGTCTATACTGCTATATTACGAATTCCTTAAGAACAGAGAATGTGCTTTAAGTATCTTTGTATTTCTAGCACCTAACTTAGTGACTGGTACAAATAAGCCACTGAATAAATGAAGGAATGAATGAATAAGAGATTAAGTGATTTGTTCATGGTCTTCTACCCAGTAACTGTCAGAATTGAAACTGGAATATAAATCTTTTGACTACAATTCCTGTTCTTTCAATGGTACCATGCTGCTGCTTCTGAGAGACAATAGACATTATTCTTGCTAGTGATAAGGGCAAACAGAGTTCATTTAACAAAAACAAAGATGCGGTACATATCTATTACAAAATTTTCGAGACATTTCTGGAATTGTTTGAGTAGAACTAGATGGAATTAATAGTTTTTATAGGAAAAGTGAACAAAGGTATTGTGAATGAGAAAATCACCTTTTTGAGGGCTCTGAGGACCAAAGAAGTAACAAGAAGCTATGGGATGTAGCCAGTGTCTGAGCCAGAGTGTGAAGACCCTTTCTATTATTGAGAACAACTTGGAATAGATTGGGTAGCTGTACATGATCTTTAGATTCAGCCAGAGAGGAGTAAAATGTTCTTCAGTTGCATCTTCAGATTTCTTAGCCAGAGACCCAAGCTTGCTTGAAACAGGAGGATGGCTGGCTCATTTTTATCAGTTATCTTTGGAGACACAGATTTGAGTCGATCAATTATTTATCTGCTTGTTTTCAGCAACCTGATGACCAGGCTCATTTCCTGGAAAGCTCTGATGTTAGTTCCATCACATGGCCACAGGGAAGCAGATGCAAGGCCTGAATGTATTGCACACATTTCCCATTCCAACTGGTGAAAGCCCAGGTTTAGGAAATGGAAAGTGGCTGATCCATCTCGTGTAGAAAGTCCTGCCCACTCAGTCAAAGCTGCTTTCTCTTGACTCCCCCTCCTGTTCCTCAGATATTTTAGGACAATGAATGCAGCCAAGCCCAGCTCCTGTGTGTGACATTTAGGAGGACAATGAAGATGAGATGTGGCTTCTGAAGGCTCAAAAGTTTAATTTGCCTAAGGTGTACAATGCAGGGCTTTAAACCTACAACTTTCTGACATCAAAGTCCTTGCTTTTTCCTTAATACCATGAAGCTATGTGACAGTTTTCAGACCTTATCCCCAAAATGGCAGAGCAAATGCTGTATCTTTAGCTGATTCCCAATCTATATGCATCCCATTTTCACAGTCCTCGAAGTACAGATAACCAGATAGCCCTGGGAAAAAGACAGAACTTGCTTGATGGCAAGAAGTGCTGTGGTCTAGCTGCTGGGCCTTCCTATGTCCAGGACAATTCTATTTGAGCTCCAAGTAGATACACTGAACCCTGAAAACATAGAACTTCAAGTCCATTTCTTTCAGAGAGTTTGATTTTGCAACTTTTTTTCTGGATTAAAGTTATACCAGTACTTAATTCTAAAATCTGATTTGATTCTGCCTGCTACCCATAGGCATGACCACTCCCTAATACCCAGGTTGCTAAATTACTTGATGGGACTCAGCTAATCCATTTACTGTGATTCTTACTGTATGCTACTCTTGGAGCAGTCTTAAAGTCATAATAATACCCGTGAACCAGATGAAATTTCTTTCCTGTCTTCTTGCTCCAAATCTCGAAAATCCTGTGGCTTAAAATGGAGCTGGACCCATGTAATTCTGGGAAACTTGTCAGCTGCCTGCTGAAAGGTCTCATTTCCTAGGCCCTTTCTATACTCAGGCTCAGAAGAAGGGCCTACGGTGAAGAGAAGGAAGTCATCTGAGCCTTGTGACCTCACCTTTCCCCCTTCATTACCAGGGCTCAGGTTGGGCTTTTTATATAATATGGGGAAAATTCAGTAGCTTGGACCTCTGCAGAGGGCCAAGGGGGCTGCCTTGAGGCCTTGACATCTCCTTTGCAAGAGTCTGGCTTTGAGACCCAGAACTGCCCTTCTTTTATGCTGATTGCTGCAAACAAAAAAGCCTTCTCTCCTCTTAGGGCTGCCAGACCTAAAAAAGGGCCTATTCACAGCTGGGTTGTGCTGTTCCCTCCTAGGGGGTTGAGGGTGAGGGTGGAGGGTAGCAAGGCTGAATAAAGGTCACTGATCTGAGAACAGCAAGAAAGTCTGGGGCTGCTATCCTCCTATCCTGTCTGAACACTGATAGTGCTGAGGATTCAAAGGGTAAGACCTTGAGACTTTGCAAAAGGGAAGGATCTCTTCTGGGTTTATTTGAATAGATTTCTCCCAAGATATTGCCAAGAGAAAGGTAGCAAACAGAAATATTGATAGTTCACAGTTGTTTGGCCCCAAAGCAGTGTTTCTCACAATTCATTGTGCATAGCAAACTTCTGGAGTGCTTGTTAAAATGCAGATTCCTGGGTGCCACACCTAGAGATTGTGTGTGATTGAATAACTGTAAGGAATATCTGGGTGTGCATTTTAAATAGGCCTAGGGGTACATTTTGCCCCAAAGCCTAAGAGATAGACTTGGAATGTTTCTCTCCAGCCTCCCCACCCCCTCAGCTTGGGCTTATAGTCACCAACCAGCATCAACCAGCCTATAACAGAGACTCTATGAGCCTTAACTTGTGGTTCTCACAGCTCCCAGGAAAGTTTCTGGCACATGGTAGACCAGTTACATTACATCAGGCTAAGTGGGAAGCTCAAGCTCAGGGTGTATTTCTTAGAGTGCCAGGTTTACTGGCAAGATGAGGAGGAGTTCACAATGGAGAAAGTGAAGTCCAGTTGGAATATGTAAATCCTACACTAGATCTCAAAACTGGGTACCTCTTGTTATCCTGAGGGTCCTCCAATTCAGGTTTGTCTAGATGTGCAGGAAAGAGGACTGGACCAAAGCGCAAGAAACTTGAGTCTAGCGAGCTCTTAACGAACTGACCTTTTCTGGGCTTTGCTCTCCTTATCTGTAAAATGAGAGGGTTGGCCCAGGAATCTGCTAAGGTTCTCTTTGATCGACTGTCTAGGGTTTTCCAGGCTGGGCAACTTGTTTCTGGTCTTCATCCTCAAGTATGAATGAATGCTTGGGCAGGGGCCAGGTCTAATTCTCCCACTCACCATTTGTCCAGTATAACTAGAACAGTCCCTGTCACATAGTAGATGTCCATTAAATATTTATTGCAGGAATGAATAAATATTTGTAATTAGTCATAAGGTAAAATAGTTTTCATTGGAACAGTGCCCAGGTAGTAAGGCAGGGGCAGGGGCTGAGGCTGCTGGAATCATGAGAGAACTCTGACAAACCACTGGCTCAGGTGGCTTCATCAGGGTGTCTGACAACTTCAGAGGTGGACACAGTACATTCATTTTCCTTTAAACATATTTCATTTGTCTTATAAAAGAAATTCATGTACATTATAGAAAATTTATAAATTTTTAAAAGGTATAAGATATTAAACACCTACAATCCCGTAATTTTTTCTTTTTGGGGGTAATTTTCTGTACTTTTGGAATTAAAGGACAATGATACATGTTATTTTAAAAACCACCTGTATGTGATTCAGATAATCATTACTAAATTTTTACGCATTTTCAACGTTTTTCTATGCATGTCTATGTATTTGGAAACCACACTGTTTCTATAGGGTGATATTATGAATTCTCTGCTTACATGCCCCTTAAAGTCTTAAGCATCGTTTTTGATGCCTTCATGATAATAGTGCATTTAACCACTCCCTCATTATGGACATTGAAGCTTTTTCCTTTATGCTTTATATTATAAATATCAAAGTGATAAGGATAGCTGCTCACACATTTTATCCGTATTTCTTTGGGATGGAGTCCTAGAGTGGAATTATTGGGTCAAAGAGTATGAATTCTTTAAGCTTTTTGAAACACAGTGCCAAAATATTTTGTAGAAAAGTTTTCACCAATTTACATTGAAAGTCACTAACTTTCAATGAGCTTTGTAGCCACCTCTACAGAGGAGAAAGCCCCGCAAACTTTAAGCCTTAAAGCTTCATCCCTGAAGCTGTGTGGCGACTTCAGTGCGAGGTGAGAATGCACAGGGCTTACTTCTGCAGTTCTGCCTCAGCTAACCCTCAGCTAGCAGGGCGACAGTCCTGTTTTCTAATTATTCGTTTCTTAAGATCTCAGGAGAAAAAAATGGCCCAGGGGTGGAGAATGTCAATGGTAATGGCAATGGGTGGGCGTGGGGGTGGCGGGATCCCATCCCTAGATTTGAGCAGAGAAGAATTTAACAAGACTGCAACACCTGGAGATCCTTCACGGAAACATCTGTCTATTCCAAAGAAGCTCAGGACAACAAAAGAGGAGATAGCGGGATAGGAGTTGAGCTGGAAGGCTGCGGCCCCTTTAAGGTCCAATCCGGAACCTGGCCCTTTAAATCTGTGTCAGAAACTGACGTCAGCCCGCGGGCCAGCCGCCCGGCTGTTTACTGCTTCGCGGCGCCGCACTCTTTCCGAGTTCCGAAGGCGCCAGAGCCGCCGCGCCTGCCTGCTCTTAAAGGGCCCGCACCCGGGAAAACTCGCCGGGCCGCGCGGCGTCCCGTGGGTACCAGCTATCACGCCCCTAACCCTCAGACTCTCCTCCCTTTGCGACCACCCCCGCCGCTGGCTTCCTCTCCCTCCCTTCCTCCCCTTTCCCGGCGTCTGCAGGCTCCCAGCAACCAGCCGCCTCCTTGCTCACCGTCCTGGCGGGCGGCCGCAAGGTGTCCGGGCCGTGCTCAGCCGCTCGTGAGCTGGGGCCCCTTCCATTGGCCGTTCCCCACACTTTCTCCTTCCCTTCCCTGCCGCCCCCTCCCCTCCTGGCCCCTATGAGCGTCTCTGCGGCTCCAGGGAAGGGACGTTTCCTAATCTCAGGCCGGGGTTAAAGTTCTGGTCCTGGTGAGATGCTGGAAGCTGCGGCCGGAGCCGCAACCTGTCCCGGAGGTGTCCTGTCGCCTGTCGCTGCCGCCGCCACCACTGCTACCGCCGCCACTGCCGCCCTGCCAGGGCCATGTTCGCTCTGGGCTTGCCCGTCTTGGCGCTCCTGGTGGCCTCGGTCGAGAGCCATCTGGGGCTTCTGGGGCCCAAGAACGTCTCGCAGAAAGACGCCGAGTTTGAGCGCACCTACGTGGATGAGGTCAATAGCGAGCTGGTGAACATCTACACCTTCAACCACACTGTGACCCGAAACAGGGTGAGGGATCGGCCTGGGCTGGGAGCTGGTGGTGAGTGGGTGAGCAGACAAGGCTAGGCAATTCTGTCAGTCCCCTATGAATGAGCTGCCTCACTGGGTTCCCGTTTCCCAGAACCATGCTGGACCTTCTTGGCCAGTCTTCCTTCCTTTGCCCCCATTGTTTCTCTGAAGCTCCCACTGACAAGTTCTGAAGTTGTCTCATTCCCATCTTCTCTTTGACCCCCTCCTTTCCACAGATGTGGTCTGAACAGAACTGACTTGCTCCCAACAACCAAAATCTGGTAGCTATTTGGGGTCTGAGTGAAAGAGAAAGCCAGCTTGCTACTGGGCTTGGCCCAGAAAATCCCAGAATGAGACAGGCTCTAACTGAAAGCCCAGGCAACTTATAGCTGAGGTTCCCCGGAGAGTTGAATGCAGGACTTCCCAGGCTGCTAGAACTGCTGGAACCTTCCCAGCCCTCTTCTAGCCTTAGAGAGCCAGCTGGCCTTGGAAGTTGAAGGTGGCATAGATGAGGTCAACTCCAAGTTGGGTGGGAGGAGAAAGAGAATTTGTCTACTGTGAAGAATCTACCTTACCCTGACTTCGCTTTCATTTCTTTCCCAGTGGTGAGTTGAACATGGGCATAGCTAGGTCCAGGAAGCCTAGAGCTGAAGTTTGGAGAATTCTTGCAGCTCGGCTGTATGGTCTTCTGTCCATCTCTCCCCATGACTGGATTTACTAAGAAGCAGTGAGATTAAGAATGGGAATCTGTTTTTTTTTTTTTTTTCAGGATGGGAAGGGATTTGGTTTCTACGACAGGCCAGGATCTGCCTTCAGTACCTGGGTCTTTAAAGCTTGAGCTCCTCCTGTTTAGAGCACTTTCTTTCCTTTTTTTTTCCATATCTGGGGTCACCCTGAGAGCTGTGGCTTCTACCCCTCTGAAAAATTGCTGCCCTAAGGTTTCAGCTGCCCAAAAACAAGATTCACAGGATTTATTTAGTTTTATTTTTTCTTTAAACTCCTGCTGTCCTATATACTTTCCTCCATAGCATGGAGAGTGAGAGTGTTTCCATTTTATAGAGGGACAAATTGAGGCTTAGAGATGTGAAGTGACTTCTCCACAGCTAGGGATAGAATTTGACTTTCTCGGCTCTCAACAGTCCCTGTGTGTCTACCTGCTCCCCGCCCCCACCAGATTAGTTGTTGAATAGGAGCTTCTGACTCACAGGGAAGAACGCTGAAGTGTGTTTCTTGCTCTCGTGTGTGTGTGTGTGTGTGTGTGTGTGTGTGTGTGTGTGTACATGCACATGCACATGTATGCAGACGTGTGCATCCCATTAACATGGATAGGAATGGAGTATCCTGGAGAGGCCTGATATTTCCACTGTTTCCTGTCAGGAATTGAGGCCCTGCAGTTGCTTGGGTTCTGTTGCCCTGCTTGTACCTACCATCCAGGAGCTGGCCTCTTTCATAAGCCTCTCCTCTAAGTCAGCACTAGTCCCTCCTGGAGACTGGGGGCTGCCCTGGCAGAAGAATGGGTATGGATAGCTTCCCACCCTATCCAACGTGGGGAAAGAACAAAGCCGTTGGCGTGAGGGAGGGTAGGACTCAGTCTCTGGAGCCATGTGTCCAGGTGGCAGAGGTGGAGTCACCATGAGCTTGACTGAAGGGCATTTCCATCTCATTCTGCAGACAGAAGGTGTGCGTGTGTCCGTGAATGTCCTGAACAAGCAGAAGGGGGCTCCTTTGCTGTTCGTGGTCCGCCAGAAGGAGGCTGTGGTATCCTTCCAGGTGCCCCTAATCCTGCGAGGGCTGTGAGTAGGACCTTGGGATCAGGGAGGGGGTAGGCCTATGCTAGGCCTTGCCCAGAGCCTCACCCAGGTCCTCACCTAGGGCCTCAGACCACCCAGGAGCCCCTCTGTTTCACCTGCTCATCCCTAGAACCAGGAGGCTAGTCAGTGGCATAGGGCCAACTTAGAACCTGTCAGGTAGGGGTAGGGGGGTGGTGGAGACCAGAGTGGAGGGATTGAGGCCTTGTTCCCCTGGAGTGGCATGCTGGTTGGGGCAGTAGTCATGTCCCCACTCTCTGCTTTGGGCCATAGGTATCAGCGCAAGTACCTTTACCAAAAGGTGGAACGAACGCTGTGTCAGCCCCCCACCAAAAATGAGTCTGAGGTCCAGTTCTTCTATGTGGATGTGTCCACCTTGTCACCAGTCAACACCACGTATCAGCTCCGGGTCAGCCGAATGGATGACTTTGTGCTCAGGTCTGCAGGGGAGTGAGGAGACTATGAGACTGGCCTCTTTCCCAAGCTCTGGTAGTGATCGTGGGGGACTCTTCTCTGTCCTACAGGACTGGAGAGCAGTTTAGCTTCAATACTACAGCAGCGCAGCCTCAGGTAAGATTCCCCTGTTGACTGCCCTTTAAGAGGAGAAGTGGTGAAACTTGAACGTAGGAATGGGAGTGGTCGGTGGTCTTTGTTGTGACTTTCAGGCTGGCTGGACTCTCCCAGAACAGAGGCTCTGGCCCCAAGATGCTAAGGGGCAGATAGCCTGGGAAGTGCAGCAACATGGGCATCTGGCTGCTATCTTTTCTACTTGCCTCTCCAGCACTATCCTGAGTGCCCTGCTGAGATCAAGAGGAGTAGTATACAGAAAATGGGGCTGCTTATATAGTCACAGCATTTCTCCCTAGAGAGTCTCCACTGCCCAACCCTGAGAGAATTCACACTGTTCCCTTCTAGAAGGGCAGAGAGAGCATCCTCATGAGATGGGGCTCTCCCTGCCACCCTCCCTCTGCCCTCAGTACTTCAAGTATGAGTTCCCGGAGGGAGTGGATTCAGTGATTGTCAAGGTAACCTCCAACAAGGCCTTCCCCTGCTCAGTCATCTCTATCCAGGATGTCCTGGTAAGTGGCCTGCCCTTTTACATTCCACCAGCAGGTAGCAGGGCTTCTAAAGAGAGGGGACAGGGCCCAGGTCCCTGCATCTGCCTCTTTCTTCCTCCTCTGTAGTGCCCTGTCTATGATCTAGACAACAATGTAGCTTTCATCGGCATGTATCAGACTATGACCAAGAAGGCAGCCATCACTGTGCAGGTAGGAAATGCATATGAGCATGTGGGAGATGTGGCCGGTGATTGGCTTTCCAAACTCCTACTTTCCCCCTGCCCCATTCCTCCCCTGCCTACATGACTAAGTCTTGGCCCATCAGTCCCTGAGACATCGGGTCCTCTGATATATGTGACAGTTGAATCATAATCTCAATCGCCTTTGGGGACAGGAAAGAGCAGCATACCCTTTCTGGCTGTCATATCTACTTCATTTACTGTAATGATAGCAAGGAGAGGAAAGGGGTCCTGGCTGAGACATTGTGCCTGTATTTGGTAAAGGCTGAAACCTATGCTGAGGGCAGGGGGGTGAGGTGGTCATGTTTACCTCACAACATTCAGTAGTACAACTGATGGAGGCAACATGGTCCCTCCATTTTTTCTCCTGGCTGATGCCCAGCCTGTAACAGGGCACCCATGGGTTCCATGATAGTGGGGCATACACACGTTTGCTTACCTGGCCATAGTGTAGGTTCAAGATTTGGGCTCTGGAGTCAGATAATTCTGGCTCCACCACTTACTAAGCTAACTTCTGAACCTGTCTAATAGGGATAATGATAGTACTTACCTCATAAGAATCTTTGGGAAGATTAAGTAAAATAATATATAAAAAGAGTTTAGCATAATGTCTGGCTCAAAGTGCATGTTTGGAAAAGGATGATGATGATAACATTGATGATATGTATGATGATGACGATGATAATGATATTATCATTATCATCATCCTTGTCATCCTACAGCGCAAAGACTTCCCCAGCAACAGCTTCTATGTGGTGGTGGTGGTGAAGACAGAAGACCAAGCCTGTGGGGGTTCCTTGCCTTTTTACCCCTTTGTAGAAGGTAATTTTGTGTCCTGGGTTGGCTGGGCGTGGGGAGGTCTTGGTCACTTCCTGGAAGGTAGAAAAGCCTGCGTGACCGATTGGCGGATGTGATGGAATATAGATTTTTGGCCCCCAACTCTCTCAGGCCTGGTCTCACCAACTCTAGCCCAGTCCCAGGCCACTTGTTTGTCAGTTTGACATTTTACTTCCAGATGAACCGGTTGATCAAGGGCACCGCCAGAAAACCCTGTCAGTGCTGATATCTCGAGCAGTCACATGTGAGTGTGGGTGGCTTAGTGGGGATGAACTGGCCTCTGGCTTTTCCTCTCAGACCTGGGATAGGAAGGATGATGAAGACCTACTCAAGCAGGCTGATGGGGTAGGAAGAGGGAATGTTCTTGGTAGGGTTCACAATGGGAGGGCCAAGAGGTGAGTCCCACTATAACTTGGTACAGAAAGTCTATGACTAAAGAATGAGGTACTGAGTTCTGGTTTTCTCTGTGCTACTTAAAAGCAGTATAATCTCACTGAGCCTCAGTTCCCCCATCTCTATAACAAGGGCAATAGGATCTGTCCCATTAGTCTCGCTAAATTGTGAGACTTTACACAAAATTAGTAGGAAAGTACCAGGCGCCTTAGTCATGCTCAATAAATATTTAGTGAGTGATTGAACGGAGCCCTGTGTAAACTGGAAAGTATAAGATAAAAATAATGGATGGTGATAGGAGGGGAAAGAAGCCGCCTCTTCTATCCGGATTCTTTATTTAGCAAATATTTATTTATTGAGCACCTTTTGTGTGCCAGGTGCTATGCTGCAACTGTCGTCTTTAGGGAGCACCTGTCTAGAGGGACAGGAGCCTCTTGCTGTGCAGGGGGCTGAGAGCTGTGATGAGCAAAGAACAGGTCACTTTGGGAATGCAGGACAGAGAAGGCTTCCTAGGGTGTAAAATCTCTGAGCTGTGTTTTAGGTTTAAGATAGAATTTTCAAGAAAGAAGTAGAGGAGAAAATCCTTGCAGAGGGAGCAACATGAGCACAGACAGGAATTATGTCAGAGTCTGGCATGTTTGGGGACTAGGCAATTGTTCACACTGACTGGATTATTACATTTGAGGGGAGACGTGGTAAGAGATTTAGCTGTGTCATAATTGATCTGTTCACCTTCCTGCTTCCTTTCCCACAGCTGAGGCATATGTGGGTGGGATGCTCTTTTGCCTGGGCATATTCCTCTCCTTCTACCTGCTGACCGTCCTTCTGGCCTGTTGGGAGAACTGGAGGTAAAGTGAAACTGTGGGAGTCTCTCCTGATCCAGAAGAGATAGGGCAGAGGGTGGGGGAGATGACCCAGAAGGGCCTGAGCTGGTCCAGGGTAATCTTCCATACCACCAGCAGGACAGGGGAAGCAGGACCCTGTTGGAATCTGTGGTCCAGGAGCCTCTCCTGGAAACCAACCCTTCCCCTCAACCTTCTTCCCAAGCAGGGAGACCCCACATTGCTTCCTATCTTGGGAGGAACCCTGGGATCATGGATGAAAGTTATGGGGTGGAGAGGGTAGAAAGCAGGCCAGCCCAGCATAGGAGAGACCCTTGTCCTGCCCTTCTGGTTTGCCTCTGGATTCTATCCCTGCAGGCAGAGGAAGAAGACCCTTCTGGTGGCTGTGGACCGAGCCTGCCCAGAAAGCGGTACCTCCAGAGGGCCTAGGTGGGAGGGAAGAGTTTGCTTTGTGTTTTGGAGGTGATAGTGATGGATGGTTCCCTTGGGGGTTGGAGGAAGCTGTCTGGGGGCTTCTGGATATTCAGATCGGTACTAACACTGTAGGTGGACATGGGGCTAGGGTACTGTGCCCATCCTTCCCTAACATGCCTGTCTGAAAGGCTGCTTCTTGATTCATTCTCTGGGTCTAGCTACACTGTCTGCCTTAGACAATGGGGCTCATAGTCTCTGGGATTATTAACCTTTCATTCTCTCTCCCTTTCTTCTGTCCCTCTCTTTCTATCCTCCCTCCTGCTTGGGACCTTCTCTCTCAGCTTCTCTCCTTGGTAAGCTCCAGGTGCTGTGGGCAGAGTTGCTGGAGTCCAGAGTTGGGGAGAGGGGGAAGCACAGGGGTGTCTGGGTGGGTTCTGGACAGGCCAATACTGTCTGTCCTTACTGCTGGTAATTAAAGTGCATCAATTCCTTGGCCTTTCTCTCTGTTTAGGGAGGACAAAGGGTGACAAGTGTTTCCGCTGGGGACACATGTGGGAGGGACTTCAGGGCAGGTGGTGGTGGTAGGAGTGAGCTATGTTTGCTAGGATGGTTTGCTTATTTGCTACTGTCATGGCCCCTCTGTGTCTCTCTTCTCTGTCTGGATTCTTCCTTCTCTCTTCTCCCTGGCTTTTGGCCTCTTTTTGCTTCTAGGGCTAAAGGGACCTTGACTTCTCATTGCAGGTCACCCTCGGGCCCTGGCTGACTCCTGCCCTGGCAGCGCCTCTTATGAGGGTTACAACTACGGCTCCTTTGGTATGTGTCAACGCCAGAGGTTGTGCTAGCCCACTCACAACCCAGTCTTCTGAAGTTGCCACGTCCAAAATGGCAAATTGGCAGCCAGCTTCCTCAGAGCCCCTTGGGGATGAGTCCAGCATCCCCTTCCCTGAGGTCTGTCCTCACCGCTTATTCTGCAGAGAACTGTTCTGGATCCACCGAGGGTCTGGTTGACAGTGCGGGCACTGGGGAGCTCTCCTACACTTACCAGGGTGAGTGGGCCAGGCAGGGCCAAGTAGTGTGATGCAGGGCTGGCGCTGGCTGGGTGAAACCTGATGGTGGGCGGTTGCCTCTTCTGCCAGATGCCGGGACAGGGAAAGACCTGCTGCCTCCCACCCCTCACCTCCTTCCGCCTTTCGTCCCTGGGCCCACTTCCCTGGTAACTTTCCCTTTCCTTTGAAGGACACGACCAGTTCAAGCGGCGCCTCCCCTTTGGCCAGATGCGGCAGCTGTGCATTGCCATGGGTAGATGTGGGGAGGGGGAGCGCTGCTCTGCCAATCAGTTCCTGCCAGGGTGGTTGACTGGAGCCGGTGGGCTCTGGGACCAGAAGGATGCTTGTGCATGGCTTCCCCATCTAATGCCAATAATTATCAACTCTTGTGTCTTTTGAAATAAGCAGGCACTGGGCTCTGATGCTGGTAGGCTGGCATCCCAGTTAGCCCTGGGCCAGATTTTCTGGTTTGCTGTCATGTTCACCAGCACCCTCACTCCCTGGCCTGCTGGAGCAGGGCTCATGGGCAGGGGTGTCATATCCTGGCCCCTGGAGGCTTTGGTCAGGCAAGGTCACAGGAGGAAGCTTCTGAAGGCACAAGAAAAGAACAGGCTAAAGCAGCAGGTGCTCTTCCTAGAGGCAGCCTCTCACCTTACCTGAACACCAGGGCCCACTAGGTCTTTGTGGGGGCCAAGGCAATGTCTTTTCAGATCCCACGTGGCTGGGTACCTTCTACTAAGCATGACTTTTGCCAAATTCAGTCCTGCTGCTTGAGTCTGGGGCCCAGGGTCTGCTCAGTGTCCTGGTCTGGAAGCCTTAGCTCAGTAAAGAGGCCACGCTGGAGCAGTCCCTGTTTGGTGGCCTCTGCAGAGCCCACCCTGTTTCGCCTCAAGGACTTAGGAGCACTTGGAACCTACTCCCAAGGCCTGGGCCTACCTCCATCCCTGCTCTGAGCCCACAGTTTGCCTCTTCCCACTACCTAGTAATTGTGACAATTGCCCCAGGTGGTTGGAGACAGACCTGGATCTGTGCCCACTGAGTAACCCTTCTCTCCTGCCCTCCCTAGACCGCTCTCTTGACCCTGTGGGCACTCGGCCACGACTGGACTCCTTGAGCTCTGTGGAGGAGGATGACTACGACACGTTGACCGACATCGAATCAGACAAGAACGTCATTCGCACCAAGGTCTGACACCTCGTGGGCCGGACCTGGTCAGGGGTTCCCCAAGGAAGGGAGGTTCTATATCAGGCTCCAGCTGGGGCAGGACAGATTCCTGAGAACTGACTCAACTGCTAGCCCTTATGGGCTGATTGGCCAGCAGCAATGAGACAGTCAAGAGCCCTGCCCTCCGGAGTCCTGGCCCCTCTTGTGTTTTTCTCACCGGGGCGAGAGGGCCCTCTCCCAGGCTGTGGGAAAGGGGGCTCACTGCAGCTTCTCCCCAGCAATACCTCTATGTGGCCGACCTGGCACGCAAGGACAAACGCGTTCTGCGAAAAAAGTACCAGATCTACTTTTGGTGAGTGGACAGGGTGAGTGGGGCTTCCTGTTATTGGTGGGGTGGGGCGGCCATTCCTCAGGTCCTGACCATTCGCCAATGCCCTCCTACTCCTCAGGAACATTGCCACCATTGCCGTCTTCTATGCGCTTCCTGTGGTGCAGCTGGTGATCACCTACCAGACGGTGAGCGGGTGGTGGCCCGTGCTCCTAGGCCTCTGCTGAGTGGCCTCTCGGACCTGTGAGCTCCCCTTTACCACGATCTGGGACACCACCCCAAGTGTACAGCCTGCCAGTCTGGGGCTCTGGAGCAAACACAGGTCTTAGGTTGCAGGGCCTGGGTTCAAATCCCAACTCTGCTTTACCAGCTGGGTAACCTTGAGCAAGTCATTTCACTTCCCTGAGCATCAGTTTATTAATCTGCAAAATGGGGGCAGCACAACACTAATGATGGCACCTTCCCCAGGTTGTTGCAGGGATTCATGTAATGAAAAGTCCTGGGACTTTCTAAGTCTCAGTTTCTCTTCTCTTTTCTCTGTATTGGGGCAAGAACCTCTGTACTGGGTCACGCCCCAGGGTTTTCAGCCATACCCAGTGAGGGGAGACAGTGACTGTGCTGAAAGGAGGACTTGCCTGGTAAATGTGTGCGCACACATACTGGCTGTGGTGGCACTTCCTATCCATGGCAGATGAGACAGGGTGATGTGGCATGGGCTAGAGCCTGCCTCCCCCTTACCCGGGCAGAGGGCTGAGTTTGGTGCTTTAGTGGCCCCGTTTCTGTTCCCATTCCCTGCCGCAGGTGGTGAATGTCACAGGGAATCAGGACATCTGCTACTACAACTTCCTCTGCGCCCACCCGCTGGGCAACCTCAGGTGAGAATAATCTTGGGAGGCCCCTTCCCCAGGCGAAAGGTGAACCCAGGAAGGAGGCAGAGGTTCTGCAAATGCCCTCCTCAGGTTGGGTAGAGGCCAGGGTATGAGGCCGAGGTTGTGCACCCCGTGTCATCCTTCTAGCGCCTTCAACAACATACTCAGCAACTTGGGGTACATCCTGCTGGGGCTGCTGTTCTTGCTCATCATCTTGCAGCGGGAGATCAATCACAACCGGGCCCTGCTACGCAATGACCTCTATGCTCTGGTGAGGAGTGCCTGCCCTCCCACTGAGGCCTCTGCTGCAGGCGTGACCCAGCCCTGCCCACATACCCACTCTACCTACATCCCACTCCTCTTTCATGATCTCCCTGTTTGGGTCCCTTCCATCCTCCCTTGCCACCTCACTTCCCCTTTCTCTTCCCTTCTCTTTCTCCCCAACAGGAATGTGGGATCCCCAAACACTTCGGCCTGTTCTATGCCATGGGCACAGCCCTGATGATGGAGGGCCTGCTAAGCGCTTGTTATCACGTCTGCCCCAACTATACCAATTTTCAGTTTGGTGAGCGGGGCCTTCCTATTCCCTGGCTGAACCTACAGCAGGGACCTGCCCACGTCCTTCACCATCCCAAAGTCACCTGCAGATATCCCTGAGGCTCTGCGTCATAGGAGGCTCCAGGGCTGCAGTGCCTGTGTACACACACATCCTAGCTTATAGAGAATAGGCATCTGGATGCTATTTCATTCATCTGTTGAGCCTTTCCTATGGAAAGGCAAGTGCAAGCACTGAGAAAACAAAGATTAATTAAGATATGGTCCCTGATCTCAGGGTGCTCAGACTAAGTTGTCTCATCCGGGGAAGTGAGACCACGGGTGACAGCCAGTGGGTGGCAGTGATGTGACAGAGACAGTTAAGGGACTAGGGGTCAGGTGCCAGCCTGCCCCAGCTTGCTCTGGGGTCGTGAGTCAGTGTGGGGGCTCTCTCTTCCACTCTGATTGTCAGGGCCGGGAGTTTTCATGCTGAGACTCGGTAAATGTTGCTGTAGCTCAGCCCTTGTCCCCCGTCCTAGACACATCGTTTATGTACATGATTGCTGGGCTCTGCATGCTGAAGCTCTACCAGAAGCGGCACCCAGACATCAACGCCAGTGCCTACAGCGCCTACGCCTGCTTGGCCATTGTCATCTTCTTTTCTGTGCTGGGCGTGGTGAGGCCCCCACCTGCTCTGCTCGCCCCGTAGGAAAAGTGTACGCACGTTCACACATACGTGCGTGTGCACACACACCCTCTCTAACCTCCTTCAGGAGAGATGCCTGCTCCTTCCCTAAAGTTCCTTCCCTGGCCCCTCACAACCTGGCTTGGCTGAGCAGCTGCCTGCCTCCTGCAGAGGAAGGGTGGGCTGGGGGAGCAGCTTTCTTCAGCATCTTCTCAGCCCTGCCCTCGGTGGCCCCTGGCAGGTCTTTGGCAAAGGGAACACGGCGTTCTGGATCATCTTCTCGGTCATTCACATTATTGCCACCCTGCTCCTCAGCATACAGCTCTATTACATGGGCCGCTGGAAGCTGGGTGAGGGCATATCCAGGGCAGGGTATGGGGAGGGGACCTGCTGGGCCCCATGGAGTGAGGGGTTGGTGGCCTCAGGGACCTGGATCACAAGCAACTTTTGCATTCACTGGGGGCCTGGAGGAGTCACTAGTGAGGAATCAGATGAGGTCTTGGCCTCGCTGTGGCCTCCAAAGGCCCCGGCTCCTCAGCTGGCACAGGCTGGGGACCGGGGAAGAAGGACCTTCTCCTTGCAGACTCGGGGATCGGCCGTCGCATTCTCCACGTGCTCTACACAGACTGCATCCGGCAGTGCAGCGGGCCCCTCTACGTGGTACCTAACCGGCTCCCCAGCCCCTAACCTCCGTCTGCTCTCTTCCCTCTGGTGGGGCAGGGGTGAAGCTGAGGGCCCAGGGTAGGGGGGACCGACTGACTCGGGCCTTCACCTGCTTCTCTCCCTGTCTCTCTTCCCCTCTCTCAGTCCCCCTGTCTCTGCTTCCCTCCAGGACCGCATGGTGCTGCTGGTCATGGGCAACATAATCAACTGGTCACTGTGAGTCTGGCCACTGTCTGTGGTCGCCTGGCTGGGTGGACACCTGGGGACTTGGCCAACCACTGGCTACCTTGGGGGCCATGGACAAATTCTAAACTTGAGGCATGAGAGGTGGGATCTGGCAAGAGAGGAGTTGGCACCTGGCGTTCTAGAATCTTCTGTGGGCCTCTGAACCCAGACCTACATCATAATAAAAATGGGGTAGAGACAGGGGCAAGCCCTTTTCTTGCCGTTGCCCTCCTCTGCTTCACTAGCCCTCCCTCCCTCTTGCCAGGGCTGCCTATGGCCTCATTATGCGCCCCAATGATTTTGCCTCCTACTTGTTGGCCATCGGCATCTGCAATCTGCTTCTTTACTTTGCCTTCTACATCATTATGAAGGTGAGTGACGATGGCTAAGCCTACTCTGCCTGCTGTCCTGTGTTTGGGGAGGGAGATCGGCACAGCCTACCCTGGGGCAGCACTGCGATGGAGGGAGAATTTTTCTGTCCATCCGTCTATGCCAGTGAGGTGTGAGGCGGGGAGAAGCTAACGTCTCTTGCATGTACCCCCTGGGAACCAACTATGTCCTAAGAGCCACTTACTGAGCACCTTCCATGTTTTAAGAATGGTCCGTGAAACTGGTAGCACTTAAGGCTACAGTTGGTAAGAACCCTGTTCAGTGTAGAAAGGGTTGAGGAGGCGGGACTCACTGAATCTGTGGCAGGCTCGGAGCTCCGAGGGCCAGGCGCTTCCTAGGGGACCCTCATGCTATCCAGTGTGAGAGGAGCACCACGCATAGGGAGAGCCCCCTGGCCAATACACCCTGCCAGCACAGGGTTCTGGGCAGATGGAGCCCAGCCAGGGTAGACATCAGCAATGAGGACCGCAGGCTGCTAGTATAGGGACAAGCTGAGCTGTGTAACTATATGAGGTGACGGTACGAATCCAAAAAGGCTTCCTGAAAGCATGGGAAGGCACTAGGAAAGCAGCATCTAGGGCAAGCCGGGAAATCTGGTCGGGTGAGGCCTGGCCCTCAGGCCGCTTTTTCCTTCCTCACCCCAACTCCCAGCTCCGAAGCGGGGAAAGGATCAAGCTCATCCCCCTGCTCTGCATCGTCTGTACCTCGGTGGTCTGGGGCTTTGCACTCTTCTTCTTCTTCCAGGGACTCAGCACCTGGCAGGTGAGCAGTCGTCCTGCCGAGGAGGTGGGAGAGTCACTCACAGGGTCATTTTGAGCCAACACATGGCCAATTCTCTTTTCAAACATAGTTTGTGAGCACCTCCTGTGGCCAGCACTTTCACAGTGACTTTCTTGTTTAATCCTCCTACCATGCTAGCATGAAGGGTCCCCATTGTACTTATGAGGCAGCTGAGGCTCAGGGAGGCTAAGGGACCTGCCCAAGGTCACATAGCTAGTGAGTGGCACAGCTTGAGGTTGAAGCTAGCCAGCTCTGTCTTCTTAGGACACCTGCCACGAATTAGATTTAGTCCTGCGATCCGAACTAAGTCTGCCACAGGTTCTGCCTTTGACGTACTAATAATCTAGTTTAAAAGAAGGACTGTTAATTCCTGGGTTTCTGTTGACAATATATTGCATGAGATGAAGGATATAGGCAAGATGGACAGGGGAAAGTACAAGAGGGCAGAGTTCGTAGACCTCTGTGAGTTAAGAGGTCCAGGAAAGCTTCCTGGAAGAGGCAGGCCTTGCTCTTGGCCTTAAAGATCCTGAGTCATGGGGAAGGGCCTTGTGGCCCAGAGATGCTATGTCCTGTGTAATGATACAGAGGCAGAACTAGATGGAGCAGATTTGGGGCTTAGTAAATGTACTAATTTAGGAGTCAGATGAAGACTGTGAGCTCCTTGAGGGCAGGGCAGGTCGTTCTTGGTCATCTCTGTGCTTTCAACGTGTGGCACAGACAGCCCCCAGACAGAGTGAGGTCCAGCCCATGTTCGTTGGATAAAGGTGATAGGTATACCACAGAGGACCTTGACTGCCACAGGTCATGGCTACTGCCTGGCTTGGGCAGAGGTATGTAACCTGACAATTGGGCTATTGAAGAAAATGCGCCCAAAGGAGCCCTGGAGGCCTGATTAGAGCAGAGGGCAGAGTCCAAGGTGTGGACTGAGTTAGACACTAGAAGGCTTTGTGGCCTTCTGGTGTCTCAAAGTCATCACAACCCTCTGCTCTTAGTTCAAGGGAAGAAGAATCTGAGGGGTGGAAGATCAGAGTGAAAGAAAGGAGAGGGCAGAAGCAGGGAGAAATTTGTAATAAAAGCCAGTTCTTTGATGTGGGAGTCTAGGGTAGGGTGCAAGCAGAAAGGAAATGCTCTCCCTCCTGGGCTGGGAATGGGGAGAGCCCTGGACGAAGAGCGCGGTGCCAGAGCGGTGTCAGCAGGCAGCTCTCCCTGTTACTGCCCAGAAAACCCCTGCCGAGTCACGGGAGCACAACCGGGACTGCATCCTTCTTGACTTCTTTGATGACCATGACATCTGGCACTTCCTGTCCTCTATCGCCATGTTTGGGTCATTCCTGGTACGTGAGATTCTTCTGGCTGAGCGAAGAGGGTGTAGTAGAGGTGCAGGCTGTTCCCTTGCCTGTGCTTGACTCAGCATCCACCCCCCAGGTGTTGCTGACCCTGGATGACGACCTGGACACCGTGCAGCGGGACAAGATCTATGTCTTCTAGTGGGAGCTGAGCCCCCTTGCTTCATTCATGGGGCCCTGAGCTCCTATGCTTCACTGCCCGGAGCCTCTTTAGTGCCTGGGGTGTGAGTCCCAGCCCTGCTGCCCAGTGCTGGGTAGTGGCGGGACATGAGGCCTAGCCCAAGCCTGGCCTGGGACAGTCACAGGGATGGCCTTGAGCCTTGCAGCTGCCCTCTGCGGGGGAGGAGGCCTGTTCCCCTTCAACCCCAGATACTGGCTAAATTGCTGCTATCTTCTCAGTGTTGGACCCTTCTGTGGTCCTTGTCTTTGGCTCTCTGTTTGTCCCTCTGCAAGAGGAAGGAGGGAAGTGTTGCCCCGCCCATCTCATGCGTCACATTCTGCCCGCCAGTCCCCCAACCTACCATCCCCTACCCTCGCTCCCCCACCCCTCCCTCACCCCAATCCTGGGGCCCAAAGCCATTTCTGCCTCAGTCTGGGGCCTGATTCTCTGTCCTGCACCAGGGCCCCACTTCTTTTTGGGGTTATATTTGGCTGCCATCACTGCCCACTCTGGTCAGCCAGGATAGATAGGGATGGAGGATTTTGGAGGCTGGCCAGCTGGTTCCAGGCCTTTGGTGCTAAGACCTGTGAAGGTCTGTGGCTGGCTCTTTGGCAGTGAGGGTCAGCCTATATGTGAGAACCAACTTTGATCTGAGGTGTCACCTTCTTATTACATCAGCCCCCATACTGCTGCTGGCACCAGGATTGGAAAGAAAAAGCAACTGACCCTTTTTCTTCCTTTTTTTTTCCAGGCCCTTAATCCTGCCAAGCTCCTGCTAGGGGCCTTTCAGTGCCATTGACATTGCCCAAGAATGTCCAGGGGCGAAGGAGGGAGGATTCAAAGAGCCCAGCCCATCCTGCCTCCTCCACAGCCACAGGAGCCCCAGTGCCTATCTTAGAAAGGGGCTCAAGAAAGGGACATGACATTTCCCTCTATGTCCCTGGTCTCAGCCTCACTCTAGGACCCAGGGCTGGCTCCTAAATTTCCGTCCTTCTTCTGCCAAGTTCTATGTTGGTCACACACATGCGTATATGTGAAACCTTGGAGTTTACACTGAGTGGCCCCAGCTCTGGGACCTCTGGCTGCTCTGGTACTAGGGTCCCCTTCACCCTACCTGGTCCATTCCAGATGCCAAGGTTGGGGAGGTCAGGTCAAGCCTTTGCCTCACAGATGGGAATGTGTTTTATTCTCCCCAACTTGTTTTTATAGCTCTCCTTTGGGCTGGGGAGAGGAGGTGGGTCTGGATCTTTTTTCAGAACTCTGTTTAATGTCTGTTTCCATGCTACAGTTGCATTTCTGTTTTCTATGAACGAGTCAGCATTCAATTAAAGAAACAACCAGATGCAGTCTCAGGCCCCTGTTTGCTCCCCCTTTCTGATTATAGATGTTGAGAATGTGGAGTGGGTTAGAGGCCTTCCATTTTCCAGTTCTTCTGGTCTACTTTTCCCTTTTCTAAACCACAGGCCCATTGGGAACAACAGTTCCTTGGTTCCCCCATATTTTTCCTCTCCTTTGAGCAATGGCATCAATTCAGTAAATATTTATCTGGGGCCTGCTCCATGCCAGGCACTGTGTTGGAGAGGGTAGTGTACTAAAAAAGCCGTAGCCATGCCACCTCACCTGAGATCTCCCTACCCCTTTCTGGCAAATGGCAGTGGCCTCTGCCTACCTAGTTCCCACCTACCCATCAGGCAGCTTCACTTCTGGTCTGAGCCTTTCCCAGCTTGGCAGGCTGCAGGTGCAGTGCTCCCTGCTGTGGCTTTAATGAGTTAGGGTCAAGGCTGGGGTCCTGCCCTAGGATGAGGGATGCCTCAGTGGGTAGTACTCAGGGAACACAAGATGGTGATGGCTAGTGGGTGAGTGGGTGTGTGGATGACAGACTCCAAGGGGGGCAGAGTTTTGAAATTATCTTGGAAGGCTGGTATAGGTTTCAACAGGCTAAGGAGGATAAGATTTGGGGAGCGAGGAAACTGGTGAATTCAGAACCCAACCAGAGGTCTTGGCATGCTTTCCTTGCAGATACCACTAGAGGGCGTTATAGCTCTACACACCACTGCTAGCCTGTGTGGCGTCACTTTAGGGCTTGGGGGTGGGGAACGGAGCTCCTTTCCTCTAGCAGGAAGCCCGCCAAGGGGTGAGCTCTGGAGTCAGGAGGCTGACTGCAGGAGCCAGCCCTCTCCTGGTGATGCTAGGTGTGTCTGTTGAGTGTGTGGTGGAGAGTATTAGCTCCTGCCAGGCTGCCCTAGGATGGGGGTGGGGGTTGACTCAGTGGGCCGCCCAGAGACCCCAGTTGAAGTCTTTCACCTTCTTTACCTCCTTCGATCCCTTCCTGAGACCCCTGAAGCCAATTACAAGCAAGATATGAGTGGATCTCCTTCCTGGGGTCACAGAGTCCAGTCTGTTCTCAGGACAGGTAGGGACCATTCCTAAATGGGCAGAGGAAGGGATGAGAGCAGCACCTGAGCCTCTTACCCTGGTGTTGGAGTCTCAGGCCCTGCCAGGCCTTAGAGACCCTCTGGATGGGGGCCAGGGTCAACTGAGCCGCTTCGAAACCCTTAAATCCCCCCCCGCCCCGCCCCACTAAAGCCTATAACTCAAGACCCACCCCAACTGAAAGCTCTTCTCAACCTGAGCAGAGCGGCACCACTGAAAGGGTGAGTGGGACAGCCTCTCCAGCTCTCACACGGGGCTCTACGGGGAGGTCCAGGTTCTGCTACTCATGACTCATCATGTGGCCTTGTGTAAGATGTTCTCTGAGCCTCAGTTTCCTCATCTGTAAAATGGGGGTAGTGATTATGTTCTCACGATGTGGCTGTATTAAATGAGAACATTTGCAAAGTGCCTGGCACGTAGTCAGTTCTCAGTAAAAGTTACTTCCTATCTCTGACTAGAGCTAAAAGCCCAGGAGGAGAGGGTGGCTGGTTTGTCCCCTACAGGCCTCAGAGATGGACTCCCCTACCCCCACCCCCACCCCCTTTCCTCTCTCTCTTTCTCTGGCCAGACCTTCTTAAATTTCCCCCTCCCCTCAAACTCAAGGGCAGGAAACAGTGAAGAAGGAGCAGCCCTAAGTCCAGATAGCAGGGAAAGCCTTCTGGTCCTGTCCATAAAAGGCTTTTCCCGCTGGTTCCCTGCAGGCAGCACAGCCCCGCCCTGCCCGCTCCATCTCCAAAGCACGCAGAGAATGTCTCCAGCAGCCCCAGCAGACTGCTCCAACTTGGTGTCTTTCCCCAAATATGGAGCCTGCGTGGAGTCACTGGGGGGTCTGGGGGTGGGGAACAAAGCCCATTTCCTCTAGCAGGGAGGGGGCCGCGGGGTGAGCCAGCGGGGGAGGCTGACATCACCACAGCAGCAGTCTTTAAACCCCTCATCCAGCCAGCGCCCCATCCTGTCTGTCCAAGTCCAGACAGAGCTGACTCCTTCCTTCAAGCCTTGAAGAGCCCCTGTGAGTGCATTTGTCCCCGGGTTGGAGGGAAGCTGGGCTCAGGCTTGACAGAAGTGGGTGTATTGCAGGCAGGGCTCGGGGGAGGGGTCTGGTCCCTAGCTCCCTGGCTGGGGGAGCCCACCCTCTCAGCCAGCGTGCATTGCTAATCTTCAGATGGGGAGGTGGTCCTAGCAAATGGGTGGGATGGGATTGCTAGAATCCTGAGTTGCTTAGACTGGGCAGCCTTGGGCTCACTGAAATGCCCAAGAAGACTTGGCTGGTGAAGAAGGATTGATGGTGGTAACCTGGGAACCAGTGTGAGGGGGAGACTTCCCATTTTTAGCCATAGTCATACCATAGGGTATGTGATAGGCTTGAGGTGTTGTCAGGTTAGACCCAAGGCTCTATTGTCCATTGTGCATCTAGGAAGATGGATGTCCAAGGAGGTGAGGAGGTGTGTGAGCACACTAATGCTAGAGAGTAGTGTCCCACTGTTGGGTCCTCAGGGTCTGAGCTGCATGGGGAGAACCCCTGGGAAGCCCCTGAGGCAGTGGGAAGGACCACGAAATTCTTGGATTCTGGAACAGACTGGGGTGGCAGGGTGCAGGGACAGCTGAGAGAGATGATTTTCTGGGTATACAGCTCCATCCGTACACTGAGAATGAGAGGTCATCCCGCTACAGACAAAAGAGTGGAGTGTGGGCACTGCCAGGACCTTTGGAGCGATGGCTTGGTTGGCTGTCAGGGCTGGGCAGGCCTGGGACTCTGGGCCCTTCAGAAGAGTCTGCCTAGTCCCCTTAGTAGTTGCCATTCAACGGGTGGTGGTGAGTAGGATCACTCTTCTCCGTTCTTGGAATTTAGATGAGCCACCCATCCTGCCATCTCAGAGATCCATAGGTGCTCACTCCTATTTTCTGAGTTTTATTTTTAAGAGAGAGGGGGCACAGCAGTCCTGGAGAGGCCTCTGGTTCTGCTAGGTTTTCCAAGTTCCTGCTGGTAGGAGGTGTCCTCTGACCTTTTGCAGCTGGACTTTGTTTTTTCTCTCAGGAGACGGGAGGCCGATGGGAACCAAAGGGCAGGAGGGTCAAAGCAGACCCTTATCCATTTTGTCCCAGGAACCTTTGTCTAGAAAGTTTCCTGGGCGGGCTTCTGTGCAGCTGTCTCCCTCCCCCTCCTCTCCTCTCCCTAGCAGCTCCAAGGTGGGACCAGGTTGGTCTTCATCGGAGGACTTTGAGGGATTTCTTGGAACTCTCCATTGTCAGACTCTTCACCAGGAGGGAGCAGGGAGGGGGTGGAGGTGTGTGCATTTCACCCCCTGCCCCACTTGTTCCTATCAAAATCCAAATATTTTCTCTAAATCTAGGGGTTGCAACTTTATGTCCTTGTCACCGGGAACCTTGACACCTTGACTGTTCTGAGTCTCCTGAGACTGTAACCCTGGGGGTGGGGAGAATAATCTGCTTCCATCCTGTTCTTCACATCACCAGCTTGTGTTGTGGAAGGTGGTTGGGTGGGGAATGCAAGAGGGCAGGGCATAGAAGGTAGTGCTTGACTGGGCCACAGGGATGCATGCAGCCTGACTGGCGGAGAGGGATGGGGGATGCACGGGTAAGCTGAGATGGGACGGGGAGCAGCATACAGGATGGGCTGAAATCACTTGTTCCAGCTGACTGATGGTTTTTGATCATAGCACTTTGCCCAGGAGACTTTGAGTTATTGTGAAGCAGGGGTGAGATACGAAGCAAAGCGGGGGAATGGGAGGAACTTACTATTTATAGACAAACAGAGCAGAGCCCTCTGCCTTTGGGTTCTCTGGCATCACCGGCTGGGGGAGGGGTGGTGGTACTCAGAGAACCTCATCCTCGGAGGTGGCCCAGCCCTCACTTTATAAATAAGGAAGCAGACCCAGGGAGAAGTGAGTTGCCCATTGTCTAGAATTTAGATGAATCCGTCTTTTGTTCTTTCTCTCAGACTTTGTTGTCCTCTCATGGCATGATTTTGAAAAGGTGTGGAGGCTGGAGGGGGAAGAACACTTACTATTTTTTTCCCCTTGGTCAGGGGCTGGCTCTCCCAGGTCACTTCCAGGAGACTAGCTCTGGGAGGCACAGGACTGGCATTTGGAGGAGCTCTGCTGAGGGACAGGCAGTATATTAGGTAGTCACAGACACTGTCTCATCGAAACGTTCACAGCCCTCTGAGGTAGATATTTTCCTCACTGAGCAGATGGGGAACTCGAGCTCAGAAAAGTTGTCAGCCGTGGGGAAAGGAAGGTTAGGACAATGGAGTTTGGCAGGTGACCTGGGACCATGAGAAGTGACGATGTTCACTCTGCTTCCCATGGTAGCTGGTGTGGAGAGGGTCTCAGCAATGACAAGAGAGGGAGTCAGAGGAATGAGCTATTTCCATCCTTAGACCATTCTTTCCTTCCCAACTCATGACCTCTCTGAGGCCAGGGATGGGTTTGGCCTCATTTGGTACTTCGGATGAACTCTGGGCACCACCCCAGGTTGATACCTGTGGCCAGGCTAGGCTCCTCTTGACCAGCCATGCCCATGTCTGCCTGGCATCCACCTACCCGGCCCTGCCCCTGTAGACTTAGCCTCCAGCAGTACGGCTCCCTTGAGCAGGGCCAGTCTCGGGCCTTCAGGGCAGCACTTGTTGCTGGTCTGGACAGGCAGGTCCTTGGCTTCGGGTTTTCCCTGGAGGATTTGGCTTCTTGGTTACTCAGGGGAAGCTACTACAGTGGTGAGAAACGGCATGAAGGAAAGTCCATGGGTAGATCAGTTTGCGTTTCTCTCTCTCTCTCTCTCTCTTCCCTGTGGCTCCCCTGAGGAAATGCAGCTTCTTGGCCAAGAGCTCTTGGGCTTTGCTGTCTTCCTAGACCTTGCCAGGGGTAGATAAGTTTGAGCCTTTTCAGCTGCAGGCCAGAGGCTGAGCTGACCTGGCAAAGAGCTAGCATTTTTGAGTTCCAGCTTCTGGGCTAGCGGAGACATGAGTTGGAGGTAACCCCATAACCTGAGGCAGAGCCAGTGAACCGCCTCACACCTAGCTGGAAAAAGACACCTGCTGGCTTTATTTTGGGGGACAATGTGGCTTCCTCCAGAAGGCCTCTCCAGTGTATCTGTGGCCAATCTTGGCAAAAAAAGAATGCTCTGGATTAGGGATTGTCAAACTATGGCCCATAGGGTAAACACAGCCTGCTGTTTGTATAAAGTTTTACTGGAACAAAGCCATGCTCATTTGTTTATGTACTGTTTAAGGCTGCTGTTATGAAACAATAGCAGAAATGGCCTGCAAAGCCTAAAATACTTATTGTCTGGTAATTTACAAAAAAGCTCACTGACCCCTGGCTCCAGAATGCCCAAGATCTGGTCTCCTGTTTCTCTGGTCTCCAAGTTTGGAGAAGCCCCTGGCCTAGATGGGCAATGCCATGAAAACAATATCAGGAAGAAAGGGGAGAAAGATAAACATCTAGGAGGGTTGGGCAGCCACAGAGCTAGACCTGCCCGGCACAAGTGAAAGTGGGGCTGCTCTCTCACCCCGATCTTCCCCGTTGCTGGCTGGTGCTGCTGTAGCTCTCCCTAAACATGGCCAACAAGGGACCTTCCTACGGCATGAGTCGTGAAGTGCAATCCAAAATTGAGAAGAAGTACGACGAGGAGCTGGAGGAGCGGCTGGTGGAGTGGATTGTGGTGCAGTGTGGCCCTGACGTGGGTCGCCCAGACCGCGGGCGCCTGGGCTTCCAGGTCTGGCTGAAGAACGGCGTGGTGAGTGACAGCCTGGGAAGGGGAATGGGGCTGTGCCGCCCTGCTGGGGTCATGGGGCAGGCACCCTGAGCCAAGTGTCAAGCTGTGTTCTATGCTTGGCAGATTCTGAGCAAACTGGTGAACAGCCTGTATCCTGATGGTTCCAAGCCAGTGAAGGTGCCTGAGAACCCCCCTTCCATGGTCTTCAAGCAGATGGAGCAGGTGGCTCAGTTCCTGAAGGCAGCTGAAGACTATGGAGTCACCAAGACTGACATGTTCCAGACTGTTGACCTCTTTGAAGGTACAGAGAGAAAAGGGGTAGAGGAGGCAGGTGAAGGACAAGTTACTGAGGCAGAGACAAGGGATGACCAAAGCATGCCACGATGACGGGTCAGCATAGCAGGAATGGGATATGCCAAGGGGAGACCGCACCACACTTACAAGGGCATACCATGTGACCTACTGAAGCCTCTTTGGATTCTGGGACAACCTTTGCCCCTGGGTTGGCCATTTTTCTGAGAGGTGAGAGCAGGCCTTGCCTTGGGACTCTTCTTTACAGTTCTTAAGTTCGTCCGCCCTCCCCTCTTTCTTCTCACAGGCAAAGACATGGCAGCAGTACAGAGGACCCTAATGGCTCTGGGCAGCTTGGCAGTGACCAAGAACGATGGGCACTACCGTGGAGATCCCAACTGGTTTATGAAGTATGTGGCCACTGTCTGCATGAGAAAGGTGTTGGACTGGGCTAACCCATTAGTGTGAGTGACCTGGGGAAGCAGATAGCTAGGAAGGGACAAAGTGAAGGTCTAGGATAGGGACGAACGGGTCCCCGATGCTTCTTAACTTCTCCCTCTTGTGCTCAACCAATCTCCCTGGCCTGTGGGAACAAGCTAGATTAATGAACAAGGGGAGTGAAACAGGGAGGCAATGGGATTGGGCTAGGAAGTAACAACAAACATAAAACAGGTGGAAAGTATGAAGTCCTGGCAAGTCTTTATCCTGGTTCCTCCTCTTCTAGGAAAGCCCAGGAGCATAAGAGGGAATTCACAGAGAGCCAACTGCAGGAGGGAAAGCATGTCATTGGCCTACAGATGGGCAGCAACAGAGGGGCTTCCCAGGCTGGCATGACGGGCTACGGACGACCTCGGCAGATCATCAGTTAGAGGACGAGGGCCAGCCCCCAGTCCTTTCCTGCCCCGGCTCATTGGCTGCAGCCATCTATCCCGCCTAGCCCACCTCACCCACACCCGTGTAATTCCTTCAGCCCCGGCCAAGCTTCGAGTCTCCGAGGCTCTGTCACTGAGCAAAGGTGACTTGCGCTTGGGCAACTCTCCCCACCCTCCTCAGCCTCAGCTGAACTTCTTACCCCAAAGCACTGCTCCCTGGGCCCTCTTTCAACCTCCCACCACCTCTACTGAGCTGAGCAAGGGGGTGTGGGCTGGGGGTGGTCTGGGGGTGGGGCAAGTCCACTGCGCTCCTTGGCAGCAGATGCCCATTGAAGGAGACCCAGCCCAACCTCCCCCCATTTTTTGCTGGAATATTTTGGGGGTTGAAATTCAAGAAGGAAAAAAATAATATATATATATATATATATATCTACCTATCTCAATCTTTTCTCGGGCCTGGCTGGTAGAGTTTGATTTGCCCTAGTCACTTCCGTGTGGTTTCGGGAAATACAAACAGGGAACAGGGCCACCTGTGTTGTCCTGGTTGCCATCCTCTGAAGGACTCTTCACATTCCAGGATCCCAGGGGGTCAGATTCTTTCAGACAACCAGGCAGTGGAAGAAAGTGAATCTCTGGGGGACTGACAGGAAGGAGGAACTACTTGGCAACTTGCATTAGCTCTGGGGAGGCAGAGGAAAGGAGATGCGGAATGGCAGAATTGTGTGGAAGGTTTTTATTCTGGAAAAGCTGTGCAGAAAAAAATTCAACAAAATGTTGCTGTGAAGAGAAAACCAAGCCTTAAGTGTTCACTTTGCAGAGGAAGACAGGATGGTAGCAGGGTTGGGGCAGCAGTGGCTGATACCCGTCACAGTCCTGAATAGACTCCCCTAGTGAAGCAGCACAGCCCTAGGTGCTGTGCCCATTCCCAGCTTTGCCAGGAGCACTGTACCGGTCCTTCGGGATGAAGGGTGGGGGTGATGGTGAAGGAGTCAGGGGTGTGTTCATGGTTGGCTTCTGATCAGGCAGCTGCTTTCAGGGCAAGTGTGCTGGGCTGAGAGCTGATTGCCATACCAGAATGTCCAAGGTCCAAGTCTTAGGTAGGAAGGCAAGGGAGAGAGGAAAAGCCCGCTGTTTCTGGGTTCCTGGGTCACTAGCAGGATGTGCATGTCCAGGGGCTCTTCCCAGAATCCATCCCTGAGCCCTTTTCCCAAGTGACCCCAGTGATATTTCTGCTGAGATGCTCTTCTGGCCATGGTGGGTACCTTCTCATCCATGCATGGGTGAGGGTCCCTATGACCTATACCAATGACTTGCCCAGGAGAAATGAGGATGGAGGCCTGCCCAATGGGGAACGGGGGACAAGCTCTTGTCCAAGACCTCGGCAAAATCTCCTGTTCGGTTTGAGGAAGATCCTGTGGCTGCTGCCACACTGCTCTCCAGCACCATTCCTCTGCCAGTTGTACCTTAAGAAAGCCCCGGCCCTCCCTGAGCATAGACTCCGGACTCCAGCTGGAAGTATCAGGACGACCTTCTCCTGAGAGCTCCCAGGACTTCGGAGCAGCTTTCAGAGCTTCCCCAATTTGGGGAAGGAGGAGCCTACTCCATGTTGAGTCTGTTAGGCCCTGGGTCAGCAAATCTCCTCCTTCCCCTGCAGCAGGTCTGGGGGTATGTGCTGACGAGGGCAGTCCAGGGCACTCCTGTTCTGGGACAGGCTCCAGTCCCCTTGATCCAGCAGGTCTGGGACAAAGAGACCAGAGGTGGCAGAATGGCCTTCACTCTCTGTCTCCACTCCATCTGGATCCTTGCTGTTACAAAGTGGCACTGATTCTAGTTCTGTCCCCTCTTCCCTGGCTTTTCGGCTTCGTTGGGGCCAGTGGCAGGGTCCACTCCTACAAACCGGGTGAGAGGCCACATTCTTCTGGTTCAAGTATACTTCCAGCATGTAGTATACTGTCCATAAGATGGTAAAACAGCCGACCAGCAGCAGGGTCTGCGGGGAAAGTCCACCACCTAAGTTAGGGACAGTTTCCCAAAGCCCACAGCCTTTCTCAGCCCAGAACAATGAGCTCAGAAAGTTTCTCTACTAGAGACTGCCTTTCCCACCCCAAACCACTCACCCACATACACAAGGAATGCCCTCTGAGAGTTAACTAGCAGAGGGGCGGCCCTGGTCTTCCCACCTCCTTTCTCTGGGGACCAACTGGGGACCAACTTTCCCAGGACCTTCCTGCCTGCCTTTAGTGTGAGTCGTGACCCTACTACCTTGAGGGTGTTAGGGGTGATGGTGTAACCATCTTCCTCAGGAATTTTCAACCCAGGAGGGCAGGGCAGAGTGAAGCCATCATGCAGGTATTTTCCACTCATGGCACCTTCTAATAGTCTGTGAAGAAAAGAGACAGGGATGCCCTGCTGATGTCACCTGCCCTCACCCATCCTCCCACCTTATAACTGAAGAGGGAAGCCCCGTGGCAAAAAGAGGAGGGATGTGCTGTGGGTTCCCAGGGAGGTGGAACTTCCTGAGTGGCCTCTTTCTCCAATTCCCAAGAGTTGCCTTCCCTCTGCCATGTGTCTATACCTACCTTTGTCTGTCCCTGATGTCTACCGGACTCCACACAGAGCCATATAGGGTCAGCTGCCATTGCCGGAGAACGCCAGCCTGGAAAGTCTCATTTCCTAGGGCAGCAAGTGAGCCACACCCCGCTGGCCATGAAAACAGCAGAGGCCCTTCCCGCCCACCACATGGTCTGCTGCAGTTGTCTGTGTCCCACTGACCCCAGGGTTCTGCAGATGTGTCTCATGGGGTGCCCTCAGGGATGGGAAGGGGAGGTTGAAGGGTGGTACTCCGAAGCAGAGTTGTTTTGCCTTTACCTCTTTATCATTTTGGGGTTTCAACTGAAATTATGCTTGGAAAAAAGAAGTCCTACTAAATGAAAGAAAGGTCTGAAAACCACTGGTCTAGTGAATACCTAACTGGAAGGGTTGAGTTCAATTTCCAGTCTCCTCACTAAAATACCGCATGACATTATTATGCAAGTCACTTCAAACTTCTGGGTGGGCCTCAATTTTTCCAAAATAATGGTGGAAATTAGTCCTGCCCTTCCCTGACTACCGGGGCTGGCCAAAGGATAGTTACATGTGAAAAGACTTGAAATGCGGTTTCAACAAGGAAGGTTTGTTGCTTTCCTGAGGAAAAATGGATCAGTCACTTCTCCAGGGAATATGAGAGGTAGTATAAATGAATAATGTTAGATATTAAAGCCCCTTTTTTGGATGAGCATACTTCTTGGTATCTTCCTCGTCGGTCCAATGGCAACTCTATGTATTCTACATGGGGCAATTTCCGTGGGGACTCTGAGATCTAGAGGGACCAGACGACAATCACAAAAGGCAGAAAGTCAGGGCCCTGATGGAAGGACAGGCAGGCTCACCTACATCCCTGACAACGAGTCTGTAAGTCCCTCTCGCTCTTTCCCCCCAGCATCGCACAGTGGAGAAGGTCCAATCATTGAAGCCATTTGGATCCCTGGGGGAAAGAACAGAACAGAAAACCTGGAAGGCCTGGAGCAGGCAACTGACCCTTTTGCCAAGAAACATCCCTTTCTTACTATAGTAGCCATGAAAATGTAGCAGTCGTTGTCTGAGCTATAGCTATTAGGGAGGGTGCCATGAAGAGTCCTCACATGCTGTCCCTTGCACCTGGGATCTCATGGGATGAGGGACTTGTGTCAATGTGTTGTAATGGAAAAAGCAAATGTGGAACAAGCACAGGCTGGGAGTCAGACAGATCTAGGTTTAGTGTTACTTTCTCAGGGACTTACTAGCTCTGTGACTTGTTTCCTCATTAGGAGGTCGCAAAGTCTACTCTGCATGGTTCTTATAAAAATTAGAGAAAATATATGTAAAGCATCATGCTTAGCACATTGTAAGCACGTGCACAAAACATGTAACGAATGGCTTTCAGCTGCCAAGGTCAGTCTTGGTAACTTAGGACAGTGCCAGCGTCCACTTTGTCGGTATCTCTTCCTCGAAAAGGCCCTTGCGGCAAAGAGTTCAGAAGGTATAGGCAGGTATACGTACGAGTCCATGCTGCGGGGGGCGCCGATAAGGGACATCATGCCACTGGGGCAAAAGAGTTTCAGCTCCAAGCTGCCACGTCGCGGGTGAGTGATAGAGACTGTCACTGCCACATGCTCCAGGGTCTTCAGCCCCGACATCTCCAGGTCCATCCTGCTGACTGTAGGAAGTCAGGCTGGGCAGCTGGGAAACCAGCCCCATAAACACTTACGCTCTTACTTCACCCCAACATACACAAAGGCACATGCTTATTGAAGGCACATACGAATACCCATGGCAACCCTGACTGGGGCCTCGTGTACATGAGTAAGTAAATGCAGTGGCTGCTTTGAAAGAGTTTATAATCTTGTGTAGAGTCTAGTTGGGAAGACAGCACATACTGAAAACACAATATAAGAACCAAATGGAGCAACTTCAACCATTCATTCATCCAAAAAATAATTTACTGAGTACCTCCTACATTTCAGGCACTGTACTAGGTGCTGGAAATATAAAGATAAGTTGGACATGGTCTCTGCCTTCTACCTGCAAGTGGAAAATGATATGGCGTGAGGTATACGTAACTGATACTAGAACAGAGATGAGTCAGATAGGTTTAGGCACATAGCAGTTAGACACTCTGAAGAGAGAAATGAATGCAGATTGGCAGAGAGGGCTGGTAGAGGGTATTCTAGAAGGGAAAATGGCATGTACAATGGCAGAGGTGGAAACAAACAAGTTTCATATTGAAGGGAATACAGAATTAAAAAAACCTACTGAAGTGGATAAACTTCAAGGAAATTATTCTGAATGAAAAAAACAAAATCAAAAGAATACGTAGTACGTGATTTCATTTATGTAATACTCATGAATAACATAACTAGAGAGATGGAGACAGATCAGTGGTTGCCGGGCTTTAGCGATAGGTGTGTCCAAAAAGGGGTGACACAAAGTAGTCTTGTGGGGATGGTACTGTTCTGGATCTTGGTTGTGGCAGTGGTTACACAAGGCTACACATGTGGTAAAACTGCACAGGGCCACACACACAAACAAATATGAGTGCATGTCTGGTGAAATCCGAATAAGCTCTCTGGATTGTACTAATGTCATTTTCATGGTTTCAGTATTGTACTATAATTGTTTAAGACATTAACATCAGGAGAAGGGTACCGGGAACTTCCCCGAACATTTCTTGGCAACATCCTGCGAATCTACAATTACTTCAAAAGAAAAAGTTTAAAAAAATATAAACGACCAAAGTAGAAGATTCAACTAGGGAATATTAAGAAATCAGGTTGCAACAAGAAATAATTCTTTCTAAAGCACCTTTTCTTCTATTAATTCATTCCAACAGGCAAGGCAGAGAGCAGTAACTATTTTACAGACGAAGAAGCTCAGAGAAGTACTGAAAGTTGGGGCAGGGATGAGAAGGGCTTTAAAAACTTATTTTAGATCCTTTTGTAGTTCATAAGTGTGATGACTGGGTGTTCACACTCTTGTGTGAGATGTGCCTCCTTTAAACCTCGTTACAACATCGGCACATTACCCATCTGACGTAAAAAGGAAATTTATTTTACATAAGCGACCAAGAGCTATTACAGATTATTGAACAAGGATGAAGTTTATTGTGTTTTGTTTGTTTGTCTGTTTTGTTTTTTAAGTGCTTAAAGAAGGTTACTCTTAACAGCTCCGGGTGGAATGAATTGGAGTAGGAAAAAAGAAACTGGTGACAGGAGAGATTAATTTTCTTTAATTCGATCTGCCTACTCTTCAAAGCCAATACCCTCCCTTCTCTGAGAGCGACTTCCTGTCCTTCTACCTTCCTCACTCCCTTCCCGACCCCTTTATCCATCGGCCTTCTCTTTCTTACCCGGCTAGGATCCCACAGCTCATTTCTTCAGCACTCTCTTATTCACATCTCCAGCTCCCTTTGCTTTCTTTTCCTTTCACAGTAACTATCTGGCAAAAGCCCCAAACTGGATCAGCCCAATTATCCCCTTTCTTGGCTGGATCTTCCCGCTTATGTCTTTCCTATTACAAATGAAAAACAAAAACAAACCCTTTCTCAACTCACTTCTTTCTGCCTAGTGTTAGCAATTTGGACTCTAGAGCCATTCAGCCTGGGTTCAAATCCCAGCTCTGCCATTTACTAGCTGTGAGAATTGCATTAGTTTCCTTAGCTGTAAAATGGGGGTAGTAACAGGACCTACTTCATAGAATTGATAAATTAGTTAATGTACATAAAGTGTTTAGAACAGTACCCGGTAAATAAAAAGATTATATAAGTGTATTACTCCTTTTTTTTTACTGTTAAACTTCTTGAAAACGATGCCTGTATTCACTATCTCTACCTCTTACCCTCCCATCCATTCTTAACATTGTTTTTTCCTATCAGAAAATTATAGTGTACGTGGTTTTAAAAGTAAACTGTTTCTGGAGTGCTTATAATATAAAGGAGCAGTTCCTTACCCCGTTCCAAACAATCTTTGTCATCTGCTCCCCACAAACCAACACTTACTACTTTTAGTTGTTTTCTTCTGGGATCTACCTTCATGTTTCTAAGTAATAAGCATGTATGGGTAGCTATTTCATGATTTATCAATTTTACAGATTATTTATTGATTTTCGGTTATAGCAGATAAGGATTTAATATCACACCCATACCTTCTCCCCACTTGGCCCTCTCCTCTGCCTTCTCAAATTATATCACAATTTTTCGTTAGATTGATGTTTTATTTACCGTACAATGGCATTATAAATATGTGGAATTTAGCCAAGTAGTGTACAATGATTATATTTCATTTCTTGAATTTGATTTTCCCCTCTGGAGTTAATTGTCCCGTTG
Source organism: Pteropus vampyrus (assembly GCF_000151845.1). NCBI lineage: Eukaryota > Metazoa > Chordata > Mammalia > Chiroptera > Pteropodidae > Pteropus > Pteropus vampyrus. The sequence continues at coordinate 465,396 of NW_011889286.1, read as the reverse complement.
CTTCGTTTACTTGAATTCATGCCCCTATCACTATTTCTTCCCAAACTCCACAAAAGAGCCACCTAACTTCTCTGAATACAATTTTACAAACAAACAAACAAGTCAGGGGCTCCCCCTCAATGCCACTGTCCTACTGGAGAGCCTCTCCCTGGAGCCTTCTGTGCCATTCCTCTCTGCTGCACTGCTCTTGGGTTGGGACCTTCCTTGACCTCTCACTTGGGCTTTGCTTCCTCTCTCTTCCCCTTCTCTCCCTTCTCACTACTCCACTTCCCTCCCTCCCTTTTCTTTCCTCCTTTCCTTTTCTTGGTTTCCCCTTCACTGCAGAGGAAACCATCTTCTAGCAGTTTTCAGACAAATGTGTGTGTGTGTCTGAAAACATCCTTATTCTACCATCCCATATGATTATTAGTTAGGCTGGGTTTTACCAACTGAAAATAATTTTCCTCAGAATTTGGGAGGTATTTGGAGGATATTTTCAAATGGCCAGTGGTCCCTATTATCTTTGAAAGCCAGTTGGAAGCTCTAACTATGGGGTGGAGCTTTTCAACTGGTGGGCTTCCCTAAAGGTAACTGGACTGGGACAGGGCTGTTTCCCACATATCAGTATCTCTAAGTCTTTCAATGAGGGATCCTTACATTTCTCCAAGGAGGAATCTTCCAACCTCTTGGCTGCCGGTGCCTTGGGATCTGAGCGGCTGCTTGGTAGAGAGGGTCCCTCTCTCTCAGTACACTGTCTCTCACTTTCTGCTGTTCCAGGGGTCCCTGACTCTGGAAAATAAACTTCCCAACTCCTGCCCGGATAAGGAAGGGGCTATCTCCTGGCTACTAAGGATGGGAGAAGGTCTTTGGGAGTTTACCTCTTAATTGATCCCTGTTTTTAGTCTCATACCTCGTCTCTGTCCTCTGGAGAACACGGGGCCTCCAAGTCCTGAGTCTTTGGGATTCTGTGGCGTGAATGGGCTTGTTTCTTAGTATCGCCCTTGCAGGTATTTGCTACGCAATTTTCTTAGCCCTGCTCACTTCTCCATTCATTTCTATCTTCCAAAAATGTGATGAAATCTCTCATTTGCTGTGGTCTCCTCTCTCATTCACTTTGTCCTTATGCTTATACCATTTTTATTCCTTTATTCTTACTTTGGTGAGGTTTTGGGAGAAAGCAGAGATAAAAGCACGTGTTCAATTTGCCATCTTTAACCAGAAATCTCCTGTCCCCATGAACTATTCAACCAACTGCAAGTTAGCTTTTGCCCCCTATGAATACATTGAAACAGTTCTTCTCAAGGTCACCAATGGCCTCTTTGATAAGGCCATCTCTTCTCAGTCATTTCCTTCAGAGGCTCTTTTCTTCTGGCCACTGCTTTAACGTTGGTTGTGTCCTGGGTCCTCTTTTATTCTTTATCTACCCACCAAACCTTGTGAACTCATTCTTTCTCAGACCTTTTTACTTCCATTTTTATGCTGATGACTCCCAAATTATTACTTTCAGTCTAGACCTTCAAACTTATTTATTCAACTGCTTCCTGGATATAATGTTTAGATAATGCACAGAAGCCTAAAACATGGCAGAACCAAAATTCTCCTCCTCAGTTTTTCACACTCTGTAGCCCTTGCCCAAATCTATTTTTCCTCCTGGGTTCTTAATCTCATTTGATGGCATCACCATCTAACCAGTTGCCCAAGCTAAAAAAACTTAGAAATCTCTTTATATATGAAAAAAAATATATAATACTTATCTACATAAGTATATTTATATATACATTTGCATATAAACTTTTAGTGTAGGAAATTTCAGACATATATAAAAGCAGAACAGATGTGCCCAACACCTAACTTTAATAATGATCAATATATGGCCAATCTTGTTTCATCAATGATCCCTACTTTTTCCCCTTCCCAGATTCTTTAAATGGAATCCCCAGGCGTCACAACATTTCATCGATAAAGATTTAGTATGTATCTCTAAACAATAAGGCCTTGGGAATCTCTTTGACTGCTCTCCTTCTCACTTACTGCTAATATCAACTGGTGACAATTTATCTGGAGGGTTCCCCACAGACTTCAAGACAAAGTCCAAACTCCTTACCATGGCACACACGGTTTTCTGGCCCTGCCGCCTGCAATTTCAGATCTTCCTCTGCCCCTCATACCCCATGCTCCAGCCATATCACGTGACTCGCAGCTCCCTGAAGATTGCATTGACTGTGCACATACTGCCCCCGCTGCCTGGATGTCCCATTTTCACCTCTTCTCCTAGCTAGCTCATATGGTGAAACTCAGGTCAGTCACCAGTTTCTTGGAGAACCCTCCTCTGTCTTCCCTAGTGGCAGGAGGCATCTCTCCTCTGACACCTATGTCATCTCGACTGCAGTGCTTATAATACCGCACTCTACCTGCAGGCTGGGCTGTTTTCCCTGCCAGATAGTGAGCTCTCTAAGGGCAGAATCATGCCTTACCTCTGACTCCCCGCAACCGAATGCGGTGCTGGGACAAGGCAGGGGTCACATATTTGTAGAATAAATGAATGAATCAATTAAGAGACACTTCAGGGAAATAAATAAAAGACTAAATTGCAGGGGAAAAGATAGGGAAAGATCTGGGGAGGGGCAAGGGATACAGAGGGATTGAAAACCCCATTTCAAGTTTTGAAGCCTCAGGAATGGTAATAGCACTGACAAAAATGGAAGACACTTGGAGAGCAAGCTGGTTTTTGAGAGGTGGTAATGAAATCTATAATTTTGTATATGTTAAATATCTATCAGTGGAATATTTAATAGCAAATCAAGGAAAATATTCATAGCACAGTTAGAGGAGAGCATTAATATAGCAGAGAAGGAGCTTACAGAAAGTCAATGACATAGAACATTACAGAATGTTATAGGATCCAAAAAGGGCCCTGTGAGTACTTGTCTGGGTTAGCATGTATACACAGTGGCATGCTACATGTATTTTCTTATTGGTCTATATAGGGACTGGGTGGCCACGCATGTGAGAACACTAGAATTATTTTACTAGAACTAAATGAGTTAATACTTAGAAAAGTGCTTGACACAGAAGCAGCACTCAAGTCCTACTTGATGATCATCATCTTATTATTATTTGGCTTTTGGTAAGGTGGAGTCTTTTTCAACTCTTACCCTCTTGTCAGAAGATCCTAGGGCTTTATCTGCCCATAATCTTGGGGAAGCTATGACAATCTCTGTCCTCTCTGGTAAAGGGTCAGAATAAGATTTCAATCTAGGAATCATTTGTACGGGAGAAGTGGTAGCTGAAGCTCTAAAACCAGCTGCACTGTTAAGTAAGAAAATGTCGCGGGAGGACCAAGAGCCTGGAACGAGTACAGAAGGTGCTCACGCCTGGGAGCATGGGGACGAGGAAACAGACAGCACGTGCCTTGGGCAGAGGAGTAGAGGAGGCTATGGGGCAAGGAACCCACGGATGCTGGAGAAGGAAAGGGGCTGCTACAATGGCCTCGTTTATAGGGTCGAAAGATGACCTCTGACCCAGCTCCTGGGTGTGACCAGGAGAGGTACCTTGATAATGAAGTTAGGCTTTGGTGGTCCAGAGAGAGTGTGATAAAAGCAAGCGATTGCTTTGGATAATTTATTTGAAAGATAACAGGTTAAATGCCTAGACAGAGTGTTAGCCACATTCTCAGACTGCAGATTAGGATAAAAGGATAAGTACAAGCAGTGTTCAGGAACCTTCTATAAATACACACAGATTTTCCTGTGTTTTAGACAATCCTCCTAAACCCCACTCTCCCTCATACCCTCTGGTAGAGAGTTCAGACCCAGAGTCAGATTTAAAGGAACTGAGGGGCCCTAATATTTTCCCCATTTCCTGCCAATAGGGAGAAATAAAAACCTGTTTTGCTCTCAAGCTGCACTGCGCAATATGATAGCCACTAGCCACACGTGGCTATTTAAATTTAATTATAATAAAATGAAGTTTTAGTTCCTCAGTCACACTGGCTACATTTCAAGTGTTCAATAGCCTCAGGTGGCCAGTAGCCACTGAACTCAGCAGCACAGGTAGAGAACATCTCCACCTCTGTAGAAATTTCTATTGGACACGAATGATCTATAGTCTTAGTGGTATTTCACCTCTTCTATCTCGGCCATGCTCAGCTCCCTCCACCTTCCAAAAAGTTCAATTTCCAGCCTATAACTGCACATACTTCCTTCAACCTCCAAGCACACAAACATACCTTCTGTTCTTTCCACTCAGTGTTAAGTGAGTCCTAACAGAGGGGAAGGCACCTTTGCTGAGCTCGGAAATTGTAGCACAGTCCTGCTTGCCACCCTCCAAACTGATAACAGGCTCCACTAGCAAAACTCCTGGAGTTTCTACCTCTCTTAGTTTCATCCTCTTCTCTCCACCAGTCCACCTCCCAGTCTCTGCCCAGGACAATTTATCCTTTCTTGTGCTTCCTAGTGACAAACAAGCAGTTGCCAGATGCCTCCATTCCTAGAGAAGTTTGTCAGACATGCTGGGGCAATATCCCTGGTTGGCGGGAAGCGGAGGATAACAAAGCTGGAAAGGACCCTAACCCTCTCCTAAGTCAAACTCTGATCTGACAGATGTGACTGTGGGTTACTCTGTTCCTTAAATGACAGGAAGCAGTCCTGGGTGGGAGGTAAAAGTTAAAAAGCACACTATCTCCAAGATACAGGAGTTTCCAAGACAAAGCCAGGGGTTTCCGACTGATCTGCATTCCTGGGACTGCTCCTGCACTTGTCTGCCTTGGCTGATGCTTCATGCCCTTTCTGAGAAAGCATTCCTTTTACGGAAAACGCAGTGAACTGTGCCCATGGATTTCCTTCCATGTAGAGGGCAAATGGGCAAGCACTGGACATGGTGCCCAGTGAGACAACGGACTCTTCCCAGCGACACCTCTACCCAAGGGAAGCTGCCCCTGACCCTCCTTTCTGAGCTCCCTTCTTTGGCCATCCTTCCTCTTATCACTGTTCTGGTTTGATCACTTCCTATGAGAGGCACAAAATATGACATGTTTCAATTTTCATAAAAAATAGCAAATAACTGTCAAAATTTCTTGAGGGGGAAAAATTCCCCAACGAGTTGGAGGTAGGGAAACCCTCACGTGGGAACTCTAGAAAATCTGCAGACAGATGATCCTCTAGCACAAATTTCTCAGTCCGGCTTCCCTCTTCTCTGGCGAGGGGCTCAACTTCTGCTCAACACAAAACCAAATCTCTGACTTACAAACCTCAGACAACCCCAGTGACCCCGGGTGTAATGGAGGCAGTGACAGACTGGCAACTGCAGTCTAAAGAGACATGCATTCTCCTCTGTTCCACCCCAACCGACCCCAAGTGACTCTCTCTGTATTAGACAAAGCTGAGAATCAAAGGAAGACATTCCCAACTCCTTTACTTCATCCAAAGACCACTGGGATGAAGAGAATTGTCTGGCAAGTTCTCGGCATGGAAGTCAAAGGAACATCTTTCAACTCTTGCCTAGGCTCCCTGAGTCCCAATCCCACTCCCCTCATTAGCCTTTCTAATCAGTTGCTAGGCAGCTCCTTTCCACTACTAGCGACTTGGGAGAAAGGTCTTGTTTAAGCAGCCAGGGGCCCAGCCAACTCAGAAGCAGCAACATGTCCTAAAATGGTCAAAGAAAACTCCACAGGTCTGGCTGGAGCTCAGCTCCTCAGGGAAGGGGGTAGGACTCAGGGAGGATGATTTCCCCATCACCCCGCCCCAAACCTCAAGCTCAAGATTAACCCCCTTTCTGCTGACTACTTACCATTCCACAGGACCTCCAGTGAGCTAGGGGACAGAGGGATAGCCTTGTTCTCTTTTAACATGGGGCTGACGTAGGAAGCTAAGTATGGAACAGATGTCCAGATCTGTCAAAGGAAAGTGGGGGGATGGTAGATGAACAAACAAGACTGAACACACACACACACACACACACACACACACACACACACACTCACACTCACGTTCTCGTTCTCTCTCTCATCAACTTGATCTTTAGAGCCCAGCTCTATTTTTCCTTTCCTCATTACCTTACTTTCTACTCCTGAGGCTCCGGCTGACACCCTGGAGTGCTCCTTATGGCACCGAATCAAAGAGCCGAAGGAAATGGCTGTGTCCCGGGTGGAAGATGAGAACCAGAGCACTCTGAGAGTCCCAAGCACTACTCAGGTCCCATTTACTCTTTACAAATTGTTTTGAAACTTCAATTATAGTGATGGGTCTGTTTCTTCATTTGTGAAATGGGTATCAGTTGGGATGAGGGTAAATGAATGAATGAACATTTACTAAACACTTATAACATGCCAAGCAATGGCTTAGGCATTTAGACCTTGGTCCCATACGGGGTTCCCTGCCCTGTCAACACCTGTTCACCTTGGCTGCATTAACGAGTCTCCAAGCATTGAGCAGGCCAAATCCATGCTGGTGGCTGTGGCTGAAGCCTGCCTCGTTGGTAATCCAATCCGCACGGCGATCCTTGTACTGAGAGGACAGAAGTCCCATTTAGTCTCTTGGACTTCCAAAGTAATCTCGACAACCCACCTCTGGCTTCCCTGCTCATCCTGCTGGCTGATCCAATCCAGACTCTCCCACTAAGGCCACTGGGAATGGATTCCCCAAGGAAAGCTGGGACAAAAGGTCAAAGCACCATGATGTCACCACCCCAATGGACTGCTTCTAGACAGGGAACCGTGCACGAGTCAGAGGCTCCAAAGAGAGGGAGCCCAACTAGAGCCCTCCTTTGCAGGTAAAACGGCATCAGCAGAGAAGGTACAAATGAGTTGAGGTCTGTGGTCTTGATGGGGTCCCCACCCATCCTAAACACATGCAACACTGAAAGCGCTTTGGCACCTAATGTCTGGGACATTTAGAGACTGAAGCCTCCTGATATCTCTTGGAATCAGAACTCTGGGGAGGGCTGGGCCAGATCATCTGTCTGCCTGCGAAGATCTCACCTGGGTGGCTGTGAAGACAATGATGTGCTGGATGTCACGCCACGTGAGGCAGGGCCGTACCTGCAGCATGAGGGCTATCATGCCAGCTGCCAGAGGGGCTGCAGCTGAGGTCCCTGTGTGGCCTTCAGTGCAGCCTGTGCCCTTCTGAAGGTCCCAGTCAGTGGTCACCTGGGAAGTGGAACAGAGAGGAGGGGGACTGGGTTAGAGAATGTGCTGTGGAGGGTGGGGTACACACTGGTCCTCAGAATAAGCCTCCCAGTTGGGCCCTTCCTTTGTGAGAGCTGAATCCTTGACCAGAGAAAGGCCCACTAGCCAGTCAGGACAAGGGAGATCCTGAATCCTTCAAAGCCTCACAAGAGAATTTTTGGATTGCTGAGAAAGAAGAATACAAATTAAAGAGTTACTCATGAGAGTCTGGTTATGGGGGAAGGATTCAGACAGGGCCCTCTCAGCTAATCCCTTTGTGGCTCCAGGAAGCCACAGGAGGAATGGGAGAGGCCTATATGCAGAGGACGGTTTCCTGGTTCCCATTGCTCTAATCACCCATTCCCAAATTCTCCACCCTAACCTCCACTCCCAATGCTCCAGACCCTGAAACCATGCTAGACAGGGGAAGTGGCTAGGGAGCTGGAGCTGGGACAACGGTGACGGCACCATTCAAGGAAATCCAACTTGGCAGCTCAGCGATAAGGAGCTGGAGTGACATCAGTGCAGACAAAGAGTGTTCCCAGCAAGAGAGAACTGTCCCCTTGCCCACCCCGTGGGTTTAGTGTCTACACTGGGTTTATTGTCTACACTGCCTGCCCGCCCTGGCCTGGGATAATCGACAGCATGAGCTGCCTCACTGTTCTGGGCCTGGTACCTCAGTGCGGTTTCTATGAGTCCCCCCTTCTCTATCTGTGGCTCTGAGTGCGAGCTGAAAGTGGGGGTAGGAAAGAGGAAGCTGCCTGTGGGGGAGAGATGGCATCTGTCTGGCATCGGTTTCTTTTCATGCTCTAGTCAACTCTGGCGTTACAAAGGTTTTGGCTGAGGAGGGCCCTGCCCAAATCTGCTCCTCGATGTGGCACTTTAGATGTAGCACATGGTGCCAGTGTTAAGACCGGCGAACTTTTTTTCTTCCAAACTTCTCTTCTGGGTGAGATACCAGGGTCCTAACTTCTGCCAAGGCTGCCCTTTCTTCACTGTACTCACAGCTTCCCTCCTAGCTGTTATAGTAGCTGCCAACAGATACAATTTTCAGACTCTGTGTACTCCCAGAAGGGAAAAAAACTCTCTAAGTTGTAGTCTCAATGAGAGTGGGAAGCCTGGTCTGTGCCAGGGAACAGACTGATTTTTTCCTGTTAAGGAAACGGCCTCACAATGATAGTTTAGTGTGTAGCCGTGAGGCCTGTGAACTTGCCGATGGTGGCAGGATCCCCATGCAGCCACGGCGAAGTCCAGGGAAGTGCCCCTGGCAGCCAAATAGTGGGCGGCATGTGCTTCCATTCCCTGCCCTCTGCCGAGCTGATCACTGATCAGAAACTGGAAACAGGAGGTTTTCAAGACAAAGACATCCCAAAGATGGGAACTTGGCAAAATAAAACTTTCCATTTCTGGACAAGTTACAGTTCCGATGAAAGGTGGTAGTAGGGGCAAGAAGAGTTGAGTTAGGAAAAAAGCTAGGTCCCTCAAAGCAAAACTGACAACTGGGGCGCCCTGATGGTCCCCGGGTGGGGCCAGGATGGGCAGGTTCCTGAGAGTTCTGGCAGGGTGTGTGGAGTACTGTATGTTTCCGCTCTTCCTCCTAGCCCAGCATAGCCTGGCAGGGGTGGTGGGGAAAGTGCCCTCTGTACCCGACCCTCGCCTACTGAGCAAAGCCTGTCTTGCTTTTTACTTTAATCCACTCTCTTTTCTCTTCTCCCTGGGGTGGGGGTCGGAGGCTAGGGATCAACTGGCACAGAGCCTTGGAACACTGTGTTGACCAGAAGTCATTTACTGGCAAAACAAAATTTCAGTTTTGGAAAATGAATTTGATACAGTAGGAGACAAAGCAGCCTAATTCCCAATGGTCCCAGAGAGACCTCCTAAACCCAGCCACTGAAGAAATCGGACGCCACCTGGCTCTAGCCCGGCTCCTGCCTGGAGCCGCATCTCCATATTACATGACTATGAGCAGCGGGGACCCAGGCAGGTACCTCTTCAGTGATGGCCCAGAAACCTGGCTTGAAGCTGCTGGGATGGAGCTGAGCCAGCTGGGTGTGGGCACTGGACCCTGAATTCTTTACAAGGTTCCCATAGCTTGAGGAGCTCCATTCCTTTGATCTAACCTCATGTTTGTGATGGCCCCAATTCTAGCTCCAAGGAAAGAGCTGTCTCTTGGGCCGACAGAGACATTCCTCTGATTCCTTATCCCACCCATCCTATAAAGACAACCATGAGCTTTACTCCTGATAATGAACATGACCAGAACTCATAGTACTTACGTAAGGGCTGAACAGCAATGCGATGATGATTTTTTTAATCCCACAGAAATTAGCCAAAGCCCAAATTCTACCAAAGGAAGATATTTCCAAGAAGTTCTTTAATCAATGTGACACTTAATAGTTCCTCTAACAATATATAAATTTGCAAGTTAACATTTTGAAATCAAAACCATTTTCATAGGTTTATTTAGAGTCCTCAGCTCTGTTCTTCCAGCAGTGGAACACCCTTAGAGATACAGCTCTGCTAGGGAAGAGGAACCTCAGTGACAGGACAGGGAGGCAGAGAACAAAAAGAAAGAGAGAAGTATTGTGGGCAGGGCCAGGAGTGGAGGGCCTGGGGAGGCACTCACAATACTCCGGAGCATCTTGTCGCCGCCACTGAAGGTGACTGCCAGCATGGAGGCACATTCCTCTGCATAGGAAGGCATCCGTCCCTCTTCATCTACAGCACCTAGGGACAGAGTTTGGGACACGAGAGCTGAGATCAGGGTCTGAGAATATCAAAGTTATTTTGAGTTATCAGCTGAGGGGCTGTCCTGAGCTTAAAAAATGATTTCAGTGGCCCAAGTGCCTCAGACTGCCCGCACTCCTTACCCAAACAGGCAATCTCAAGTGGCAGAGGGTATTCTGTGCTGTGCCCTAACACCATTCTTTCAATAGGCTCGCTTCAGGGTAAAACTAGGGGCATTCTACTTCTATCCACTCAGACATTAATGTTCCTCAGCATTTATTAATTATTTACTGTGAGTCACGTACTGTGCGTGCCACTAGGGCCATATGGTAAAGGCCAGTACTGAGCTCAAGGAGTCTATTGTCAGAGAGAAAGTTGAGTAAGTAAATAAATAGAACTGGGATAGCAAATGCTATGGTAGGGAGCACAGGTAAAGGGCATTTAATTTAGGCTAGTTAAGGGGAGGGGGTTCAGGGAAGGCTTCAAGCAGAAGGCAAGTGGCTCAAGGGAAGAGGGGCTGGAGCACAGGCCTAACCAGTTGTAGCAGGTAGAGGTGGGGTGGGGTACGTCCATATGCTGGCTTGAAAATGTTCCCAGGACATGGTGACTTCTAAGGAAGTCCTGAGGTCCTCTGAGAGCAGGGCTAGTCCCTCCTATCTGAGCCTGAAGAGAAGATTGTGCTCACACTGAGTGACACACACACAATAAGATAAAGTCCCCTTGTCACTGAGTGACACACATACCAAGATACAGTCTCCTCACCAGTGAGTCAGTCTCTCTATCTCTCGCACGCACGCGCGTGTATGCGTGTGCGCTCACACACTAGGAACCTCAAGGTCGCTACCTATGGTGACTGTGTAGATAGAATTGGTGTAGCCGTCGTAGTTGCAGTTGTCGTTGTGCTGGCCCCCATTGCCACTGGCTACCACAAAGATGCTCCCAAAGCCCTGGCGGCCGGCGATCACCCCATGTTGCAAGGCAGCCTGAAGAGAAAAACACCAAGGGATCAGCTGAGAAACTCACAGAAAGACCTCTACCTTCCACGCCAGTCACCAGGAAGCTGTTTTAAGCTGAGCAACTGTCTGATGGATGCACTCTGCTTATCAGAGGGGTGGGGCCAGAAATGGGAAGCCAAGCACAAAATCAAATGGAAATGATTTCAGAGCACTGTTTCATTTCTCTCTCTCAGAATTTGTGCCCCATCCCCCACCTCCCAGTTAGGAGTGCTCTTCCTAAAAGGAGGTGGCGAGGCTAGATGGCACAAGACTGACACTGCAAATGGGAGTGGGGTAGGAGAGGGAGCAACTTGTAGTATTCTTCTAGGAACTGAATGAGGAGGGTGTCTTGTGTCTGCTAAAATCTTCATGCAATTCATAGTTACCTTTCCAAGCTGATGGGGGCCATCTACCGTCTTCCCATCATCATCCGGTCCCCAGCTGTTGAGAAATACCCAGAGGGAAGAGCCAGAGCCAGGCATAGCTGCCCATCCAGGCCCCACAGTCTCAGCTAGCCACCCCTCTGCCTGGGCTCTTATTCTCCTCCCAAGGGTTCCCATATAGGAGCATTAAGGGGCATAGGGGTCAAAGGTCCAGGCCCACTCCAAAGTGGAAAACAGAAGTACGTGCTAAAGTTCTTTTCTTTGGAAACTTTCCCAATTTAGGACTACTTCAACCTGCTCCTCCTAAAAATCCTTTCTCAGGTCCCAGGGAGCAGGATCAGGACACAGTTGTAGAGAGGAACAGGGGGCCATCTTCTCTTGATCAGGGATCTATCACTAGGCTTGATGGAGAAGCGCCCACAAAGGAAGTATTCAATCTGTGTAAGTGCTTAGGTCTAAGGAGTTCTCTATTCTTTGTCTAAGAGGAAATGTACATTGTGGTGTTGTCATGGATTTAAGGGAGGTACTGGTTACGGGGAAGAACAGGTGTCATCAGTGCAATGGAGGCAGCCTAATCTTAGTTCCTCTTTAATCCCACCCCACTCTCCTGCCATAACCATAACCTGAAGTGGCAGGTGCATTTATGTGTACAGGGTAGAGAGGACTGATGCTGGGTGTTTAGCTTAGCTGTAGTTGGAGAGGAAAGCCCACTTTCTCCCAGGAGTCTTATGAGTTTATTAAACAAATAAACATGGGGCAGGCTGGAGTACTCCTCATGTGACAACCTGATTACTGGGGTGACACCAGGCTTAAAGACTGAGAACCCTTTGGCTGGAGATCTAGAGAAATGAGGGCAAGGATTTTAGGCTGGGACCTGTCTGCGTCAGCTCATTCTGTTGTTCTTTTGTTGGAGAATTCATCCCAGGTGCCTGAGCCTCTTACCCTATCACCTGTTCCTGGCTCTGCCTCACCTGCAACTGTAGATGTCATTGATCTGATAGTGCTTGTTGAATGCCACAGCCTCCATGCTGTCTGTGAGGGGTCCATCTAGTAACCGGATACCTAGGTGGTAAAGGCCACATTAGCTCCTCAGTAATGCTCATCTCCTAGATGAGAAACTGGGTGGTGAAGAACCTCACGTGGAGACTTACTTTCTTTCTAAGTGCTCCTGTTTTTTATACCAGGCATATGTACCTGCCAGAAATATTTTTTAATGTAATGCTAAATCTTAGACTTTAAGGATCAATTGGGTCTGGTGGGAAGAGGCACAGGCTGAAATGTAGATAACCAAGTTTGCCTTCTTATTTGCATCTTTAATCAAGTAAAACAGCATTGTGGTGCTTGATACATAGAAGGTACTCAATAAATGGTACTCATTACCATTAACTACTCCCATGGATGCCTAATTTCACCCTCTAAAGTGGGTGACATCCTGGTGACTCCGTAGGGACCACTGGAGCTTTCAGAAGGGACTGGAGCCCTGAAGGTTTTTGGCTGCTTCTGTAGCCTCATTTACAGAGAGGGCTACTGCCCTCTGCTGGAGTGTAAGAGGAATACAGCCAATCTATTCAGTTGGTGGGTTCTAAGCATTTATGAGGAATCATGGTGAGGGCTTCCTCATTTATTCTTCTCACCTTCTGCCTTGAAGACTGAGAAGTGAAGGAGTCCTAGAACAACCCTCAGTGGAGGCCAGGGCTGCTCAGTTCTCTTGAAAAAATGGAGAGCTGGGAGACGGGAGAGACATCTCCACAGACATGTAGGGTCAAGGAGGAAGGGCAGATGAGAAGGCATTTGGCAAACCGAAAATAAAGACAACACAGATAAATCAAGAAGGCATCACAGATAGGCATAACCAAGATCGGAAAAAGGGAAGGAGAGACTGAGCAGGTGGGGCTTGGGGCCTCTTTCCTACATCAGAGCATTCTCACCTTTATCTGTTTTATATGGCGGGGTTTCTGCTAAAAGTATGTCTGAAACACCACTGCACTGAAAAAAAATCAATGGACTGATTTGTCCCACAGACAGCTATTATGAGCTTACCCTTTGTTCTATGCTGTGTTCGTGTTGAGGGTAGGATAAAGACAGTTCGGAATTCAGGGGATGGGGGCAGGGAATGAAGACCGCCATCACAGGAGAAACCTACCGAGTTTAGACTGGAAGGTACCTGCTATGCGGCTCCCATAGGCCACTCCCACTGCACAGAAGCTGTTGTTGGGCACTGCAGCAATCTCTCCCGCACATCGTGTGCCATGGTGGTTGCCATTCTCCACATCCGGGTGGGGCATAGGGTCAGGGTCATTGGAGTTGAGGTCGTAGCTGCCCTCAGGGCTCTGAAACATTGGGTGAGGGGCAACAGGTGGTCACTCACTGGTTATAAGAGGTCAGGTCTTGGAGCTGAGAGAGAGAGGGAAACTGTGAGTCAGGGGCTCTGAACCAGGGCAGCAGAACCATCTCTCTCTGCAAACCACACAGATTACAAGATATGAGGACAGGACACATTGGAGGAAAACTGAGACGTGCTACAGCTCTCAGCAAACTTTTCTCTTGTCTGTTATAGAAATGTACCCAAGAGACTACTCCATGACTTGGGAAACCTGGGATAAAAAGGGTTTAGGGTCAAAGGCCAGGCTTCTGAGAGAGGAATGTGCTCAGAACTTGCATGGACAGGGAAGTTGCCTACAGGGGCCACTTCTTACTCTCCACCAGGGAGTGAAGATAGGAACCAGAAAGTATCCCTGGGGATCCTCTCCCCTGCTGAGGGTAAAGCTACTCCCTGTGTCTTAACTGCCAGTGTGGAAAGCTGGTTGGGGAAGAAGATGAAAAACACCATTCCACCTCCCAGGCCCTTTGGTTTGGCCCAGTGACCTCTAAGAAAAGGGATAATAAGCCTGAAGGAGGTAAGACACGGGGGTGGGAGGGGTAGTTCTGGGGCCACTCACATAGTTGGGTGCAATGTCCTGGATGGTGTGTTCCACTCCATCATCAACTACCACCACAGTCACCCCTCGCCCAGTTACATTGCGTTCCCATACGCCTGTCACATTGATGTCCCTGCCGGGGCTCCGCTGGTTCTTCTATAGGACAAACAGGGTGAGGAACTGTTTCAAAGCCTTAGGAATCCAATGACACATAGCATAGCCCACAGAGATACAAGTTATAGCTAGCAGTCCCTTTCACTCTTGGTAGCCATCAAAGAGCCAGACAGAGGTTGTGGACCAAGGTGTCCAGGAAAGCTTGGCAGCATTCATGGGCAATAAAGATGAAATGGTGACTAGGGTGAAAGATGGATGATAAAATTATTATACCATCTAATATATATTATATTAACATTACACAATATAATGTTAGTAGTTAACACTTATAGAGTTTACCATGTTTTGGGCACACATATGTAAATTAATGTGTCCTAACTACCTCTACAAGGTAGGTACCATTACAATCGCCATTTCACAGAGAAGGAAACTGAAGCACAGAGAGGTTAAGCAGCTTGCCCCAAAGCACACACTATTAGGTGGCAAAGCTACAATCTGAGCCCAGGCAGCCTAGCCCCAGCACCCACGTCTTAACCGCTGCAGCCCACTAGCTCTTTAGAAGTGAACACAGGAAAGGTGGATCACGAGGAAGAATGCCACAGAAGTCTACAGAAATCTCTCCTCAGGAAAAGGATGAGGACAACTGAAAAGTAATATAGCCAAAAGCCTATTAAAGAAGTGGATACTCAGAATCTATCCATCTGAAGCTGAAAACTACAGGGCCGGACTTACCAGGTGCCACTGCTGTGGGTACTTGGGGTCATTGAAGTGGACACTGCGCTTGGCTCGCTTTAGTAGCTTCTGCTCTGAATGCCAGCGCACAGCTTCATGCCCGGCTAATACGGCCTCTGCCTGCTGCCGGACGGCCTCTACCTGCCGGTGCCCAGCTGGCTGGACGAAGAGGTAGTGCCCCTGGAGCTGCCCAATGCGTCCGGCATTTACCAGCCCTGCTGCCTGGGCCAAGGCATCTGCTTGCTGCTCCAGAGTCTCTTCCTCCCTCTTGCCTTCTGGGCTGTCCAGATGCACAGCCCAGCTTAGCCCCCTTGGACCTTGGGCCCCAGGCCCACCTGTCCCTGCCAGGCCCATGACCCAGGGAACCAGTAAGAAGAGCCCAGCTAATTCCAGCCAGAGGCAGGTGGGCAGGCCCAGGGGGGCATCCAAGTGTGGCACTTTCTGCCTCCCCTTCGGCATCAGAGCAGTAAGCTGTAGACAGAGAGAAAAGACATGAAAGATAAAAGAGTTGATAACTGCAGTAATCTGAGAAGGAGACTGAGCCATCAATGTATAACTGGAAACTCCCAATCCACTCCTTTAAAATTTTTGTTCATGCTTATTCCTGACCAACAAATATAGGCCCCCACGTGGAGTGTGGGCCAGTACTAACCCCAGTGGACACCTCCATCGCATGATGGGCCAATCTCCATCTCGCTAGATAATCATGTAGCACGTCCAGTTGCTAACAGGCACCATGCTGCTCTCTCCCATTGTTGCCATGAAGAGGGCTCAAAAGTCTAACACTCCCACAAATTGCTGGCAGAATCATGACTGTTCTTTAGAAGAGATCCTTTTTCCTTCTTTAGAGGGGACAAAAATCATTCCCCAGCTGACTTCAGTCTAGTTGTTCTTAGGACTAACTCCCCCCGGTAGGGCCCCATTCCCACCTAGCTCTATGTGAGATTGAGCTCCTGGTTCGGCTAACCACCTTACACTCATTTTGTGCAAATGGAGAAAAGGACATGATTTTCACTGTGAGTTCTGCTGACTCTGAGCACAGACTGCAGACGTGTGGACCCCAAGAAAGAAGAAACGATGTCCTCCCAAACCCAGTGGAGCAAACAGAGGCTAGCCATGAACTCCAGGACCTGTAACCAAAAAAAACCTGGCCAATCATCAAGAATCATTTCCAGGGACCTCAAATAGGTCATAGATTGAACAGAACTGGTACAGTAAGGCCAAATCAGTACAAAACCCAGAAACTCTACTTCTTGTCCTAACCACCATACCACCCTCCTTTCTTTTTTTCCTTAGAAGCCAAGAAGAGGGCTTGAACTGTAATCAAAAACCCCTCTTGAAAAAGTAGGTAGTACTGCTTCCTAGAAGTCCAGATGGTAGCTAACTTCCTGATTTCTGGATGTCAGGGGAAGTAGGAGGAGGCAGGAGGAAAGGGAAATGGGGAAGACCTGAGAATGCAAACGAAACCAAAAGGCATAAACCTGAGAATGCAAACGAAACCAAAAGGCAACTGAGAGAGAAGAAATGACAGGAAAGCAGCACTAAAGGGCTACCCTTAGTTACTAGCTTAGCAGGTTGGCTCCAAACCTGGGACTGCCACCCATGGTTAGATAGAAGGGCCAAATTACAGCTAACTGGTGGGCAATCATGGAGCTAGAAACAAGTGAATGGGTGGCATGACATGTGTGTACCTATTGGTGGCTCACACACTCAAACGGATTTGACTAAAAACATTACAGAAAAATGAGTGTTTTACCAAAATCTCTTTGGAAAGGTTGAAAGGAATTTATGCCGCCTAACATTTCCTTCCAATATTCTGCATTCCACATCTCCTTCTCTCATTTCCTTTTATGTTCTCTGGCATATTCCCTCTCAAATTCCTCCTTGCCCTCCAACAGCCTCGATTGTCCCAAGATATTCAGATGACACTGCCAGTGTGCATAACTTATTAAGTAAAACAAATCTTGTTAGCCAGATAGTGACCCATTTAGGCAGGCTCCTTAAGTCCCAGTAGATGCCATAGACTTCCGTAAGAGAAACCAGACCACCACTTCCTTCCATCCCTTTGAAAGAGCAGTTCTCTAGCCCCCACCCCCAGACTTCCTGGAATGGAACCTTAAATACCCTGTGAAAGCAGATCTCAACCTCACTCAACTGCTACGTACATCTTTATAGCTCCTAGGTGCCAAGGAAGAAGAGGAACAATATAGACAGCCTAGAGTCCAAGATTCTGCTCCCAAGAGACTGTCCTCCTCTCACCCTCTACACCCTGTTCCTAGAAACCAGGCTGCGTACAGGAGTCAGTTTCATTGATTTCTCCCTTTCCGGCCTCGATTGCCCCGTGCAATGTGCTCCTCTCCGTAGAGGGACCCATACTGCACTGGAATCCCAGACGCCGGTGCCCCGTGTCCCTGCGCTCTCCCACGCCAGGACTAAAGAAGCACTCTGTGCAGTTTCCTCATCCTCGGACAGCAGTTCCCCCAGTTCTCGGCCACCCGAACATCCAATGCCCCGCCCCCACCGAGTTCCCAACTCACCGGTCGGGTCGCAGCTCCTGCCGCCGCGGATTCCCGGGAGCCTGAGGAACTAGAGACAGTAGCATCACTTCCGCCCGGCGGCGCAGCCAATCAGCAGTGGGTCCCCCGCCCGGGCCGACCGGCGGGGAGCAACCGGCGCTAGGGGCATCCTCCGCCGGGAGAGGAGCGTGCAGGTGTGGTGGGCTTCCCTCACAGGGCACCACCGTCCCGAGTTCTCGGGCATCTTCAAGAGGGGCCCTACCCAGAGTGACCGTCTTCTTCATGGCGTCCTCTGGAAAGGGCACCTCGGTTGCGACCTTTAAAAACATCTCATTCCTCTTCTCCCTCTGACCACCATTGCCCCGACTCTCCCTGTAACCTTTTTAAAGGGGCTCCTCCTTCTACTGGGTCTCCCTCCTTCTTGCCATCGCATCTCCCTGCGTTCCGGAAGAATCCACTTGTATTTTAGTGGGTTTCCGCACATCCGCGTCCGCTAGACGGTGCCAGCTCTGGCCGCCAGAGGGCGCCGTCGGGGGCGGCCGGTGCTACCGCGGCCTCTCCTATCCCGGCCGAGCCTCGCCCCCTCTGCTCCTGTCGCCGGAAGTGGGAGGTGTCGCGCGCGGGCCCGCGCTCGACCCCTCCCCCCGAGCCTCGGCCGCCCCCTCCCCCCGCTCCGCCCGCTCAGGTGCGTCCCGTCCCTCCCCCACTTCCCTCCCCAGGGCGCGGCGCCAGAGGGGTGTGCGGGGTGGGCGCGCGGGTGGTGGGCTGCGACGTCGGGGCGGGAGCGGAGGTGGGGGGCGTGGAGGGTGCCGGGAAGATGCGGGCGGGGGTCCTGGCCTAGAAGTGGAATGGGGGCTGGCCACCGGGTCGGCGGGCCGAGGGGAAGGTGCATAGGGGCTCTGGCTGGCGGGAGCGGCCAGCTTAGCTAGTCTTCTGGTAGAAGGCAGCCGTGTCCACTGGGTGCTGCTAACCCCCATTGTCCCCTTCGCGTCCGTCCCCCCCCACCCACCACCTTGCTCCTGTTCAACCCCTGAGGCCCTGTCTCGCCGCCTAGCTGGTGGTCGCCGCCGAGTTACGATGCGGAGCTTTCCTCGGCACGTTTGATTTTCCACCCCACGCCGCAGCCCGCAGCCCGCAGCCCGCAGCCCGCAGCCCGATGTACCTGCCGCCGACCTTTTGGGCTCTGTAGCGCAGAGCTGCATGTATGACCCATGCCTTGTCGTTTTATTTACCCTGTCCCATGGGCTCTGTTGGGGCAGGATGTTTGCACTTGAGGGAGCAGTAATGGCAACTTGGGGTCCATTTTCTCCGACGAGCTTTGTATAATGGGGGAAACTGAGGCGCGGGGGTCTCTGGCCTGTTGTTGAAGTGTTGACAAAGACCAGTGTCCTATGCATTCTTGCCCTATGCGTTCTCGAAGGTTCAAGAGTGTACCTATACTACTACTAAAATCAAAACAAGAATTTAAACTAACCCTGTGTTACACTCCGCCCCCCCGATATATTTTTTCTTTCTCATCACCATAGAAAGCCATGAGTTTGTCCTGAAACATAAAGGATGACTTTTTGATGTAAGAAAGTAATCTCCCAGTTCCCTTACTTGGATTACCCTGTTTTTCAGCTCATTTTCATACTAGCGTAACCAAGATTGTCATACTCCCTTGTAGTAACTATAGAGTCTACTTTCTTCAGTCAGTGCTTATCAAAAGTTTTTCATTAGTGGGATGCACACTGATAGTAAAAGATACTTGGATTGCCCAATATAATATTGCTTTTTTCTCTCACATGCAAACACTTCCTCACAACTTCTAAAACTAATGAAGAATGCCATAAAGTGATTTAAAAACAGGATATTGTTGATACTATGGCAAAAAAAAAAAAATGCGTTAGGTAAGGTAAGTATCTGGATCATTTGGAAGATTCTCACAGACTAGTCTACTGTAAATTACGGCATTTCTGCCAAAAGTTGAAAAGCTTTGTGCAGACCCCTAGATATTTGTATAAATATGGTGATTCCTGAGGATCGATGTCTATTGGGAACTACTTAACTGCATACAATGGCTGTATTAATGCCCTACTGTAGAATACTCTTAGGTGTTTTCTCCTGGAGCCCAACTTTGTGTTTCTTTTCTGGAACAACTCTGTTGTGTTGACCTTTTGAGGGGGAAAGACATTTGTTTTAAGAAGTTGGAACTTGTAGCCTGTAATTTGTTTCTGAATGCACAGAGCATGATGGCCGCGTCTGAAGTAGCTGGCGTCGTGGCCAATGCCCCCAGTCCTCCGGAATCCTCTTCCAGTTTATGTGCTTCCAAATCAGAGGAAGATCTCCTAGATGGTCTAAGGTAATGTGTGGATTCTTGGCTGGGAAGATTTCGTTTGAGTAATGGGCTTTCGAACTGGGTTTCTTTTGGACGTATAGCGGATCTTTCCTCTTTTTTGACTCTAGTGGCAGTACACTAGATTAAGTTTTTTAAAGGTAGACCGTCTGATCTATATTTGTATTTTTAATACCTAAGATAGCATCTGACACTCAGCAGACATGCTAAATGTTTGTTGAATAAATAGATTACAATACAGGTGGTCAAACGCATCCAGAAATGCAGATATTTCCCTACTCTATCCTACATGGATTGTATAATCATTTTATTACATGTTTATGTGTAATATATATACATACAGATAAACATCTGTTATGTACACACAGATTAATATCTGTATGTATATGTATTACACATAAATATAGTAAAATGAATATACAATATGTATATATGCATACATATATGTATGTTTGTGTTTACGTGTCTGTCTATAGATAAATGGATAGCTTTGGTAATAAGACTTACCACTTTATATATATATTTTGTCTTCCATCTGAACTTTTGAAGGCAGGAATTATGATTTCCCAAGCTTGCATCTTACAGTGCTTGACACATTGTTATGTACAATGTTGTATTAAATTGACTATATATTCTACCTCAACTTATTTCTAGAGTACCTAGGACTTAATACAATAGGTAACACTGTACTAACAGCTTTATAGAAACTCTTAATCCTTATGACAATCCCAGAAGGTAAGTGCTAACATTATTCCCATTTACAGGTGAGGAAACAAACATGAAGAAATTAGTAACTTGCCGAAGATTACCAAGCTGTATTGGAGTCAGGGTTTGAACCCAGGCTTGTCTGACTCCAGAGTATTTAATAAATATTTGTTTAAATAGAGAGAAGTTTGTTAGTGAATGGGTAGTGGAGAAAAATGTTAAGTAAGCCTAACTACAAACTTGGATCTTCATTTTATAAATAAAATCAGCCACATACTATTAGTAATAATATCAGCTAAGGTTTATTGAGCGTTTATTATGTGCCAGGCACTGTGCTAAGTAACTTCTTATGCATTATCATATAATCCTCAAAATAATCCTATAAGGTAGGTAATATTACTTCTGTTTTATAAATGAAGTTAAGTTACTTGCCCAGAGTTAAACAACTAGTAAAGAGCAGAGTCAGGATTCACATCCAGGTACTATGTCCAAATTTGTAATTAGGTGTCCCCCCAACCCCTCA
The DNA here is from genome assembly GCF_000151845.1 of Pteropus vampyrus. Lineage (NCBI taxonomy): Eukaryota > Metazoa > Chordata > Mammalia > Chiroptera > Pteropodidae > Pteropus > Pteropus vampyrus. The sequence continues at coordinate 444,307 of NW_011889286.1, read as the reverse complement.
ACTCCCAGCAAGGAATCAGCACAGAGTATTTATAAAGCTTTTTTTCACAGGATGCTATCTCAGTTGTTATATTTTGAATAGGTGTTATTGAGGAAAGAAAGGCACAGTGACCTGAAGCCTCAGTCAGTGCTAGTTTGCCGTGCTTAACGAGTTGACAAAATCAGTTTAAAAAAGATAAAGAAGTTTAACACAGATTCAGTTATTATTCCTGGGTGAAATACTTACAGTTGTGAATATTGGATGTCATTGTAAATAGGTTTTAAAGATCTCTTTAAAAACCAATGTGTTAAGCCTGTGCTAAACAGTAAAACAGCTATCCCAATGTGGTCTGACTTGTCTCGGTTAGAATTTTTAGTGACAACTTGAATTTTGAATTCAGAATTGTCTGTACTTCAGACCACTTGAAGTAAAGATGCTATGCTCTGGAAAACTGTTGAAAGAACCTAAAAAGTGGTTCTGATCAAAGTTATATATAATTAGTTTGAAAATTATTTTTGTGAAACAGTAGAATAAAAACTATTTCTGAATTAATATTTTAGTAAAATATTATGTGTAACTAAATTAACACATGCAACTAAATGAAAGATTCTCACTAGCATTAGACTATCTCATTTGTTTCCTTAGTTATTCATATTGGCCTAAAAATTTTTTTGAATCTTGAGAGTCATTACATGTGGTCATTTACTATAGACTGTCTTCAGAACCCAGGTTCTTATAAATATCAAGCTATACTCCCTGCATGTGAGGTAAACATTACTAGATAAAAACTAAGTTCCCTTTCATTCTGATAATTTGGGGGGCTTATATGGTCTAGTTTTATTCTTTTAGTGGTTATGTTAAAAGTATTATATGTTTAATCCTCTTTAAGATGTGAAGAGAGAAACCTTTTATCTTATGTTTTTGATAGCCCCAAAGACCCTGCACAGAAGCACAAGAACTCACCTCTGTCGAGTGTAAGTAGCCAAACGATAACCAAGGAGAATAACAGAAATGTCCATTTGGAACAACCAGAGCAGAATCCTGGTCCGTCAGCAGGTGACACTTCAGCAGCGCACCGGGCGGTTTTAGCAGAAAACTTGATAGCCACAACCCTTTGTCTTTCTGGCGGTGGGTCTCAGTCTGATTTGAAGGACGTGGCCAACACAGCAGGAGAGGAGGGGGACACATGCCTCCAGGAGAGCCTCCATCCTGTCACTCGGTCTCTTAAGGCAGGGTGCCATACAAAGCAGCTTGCCTCCGGGAATTGCTCTGAAGAGAAATCCCCACAAGCGTCCATCCTAAAGGAAGGTAGCAGGGACACAGGCTTGGATTTCCGACCTGTAGTACCTCCAGCAAATGGGGTTGAAGGAGTCAGAGTGGATCAGGATGATGATCAGGATAGCTCTTCCCTGAAGCTTTCTCAGAACATTGCTGTACAGGTCAAGTATCAAGTTTCTACTATTCAAATGGAATTTGGGCTTTTTTTTGTTTGGTTTTTTTGAGGGTAGGAGACATTTCTTCATGGTTGGTAGAAAACTACCTTCTCGTTTTTTTACTGGCAACTGCGATACTATTTCCATATAGTGCTATGTGATGACCTCATCCTGATGTTTGATAAATAATAAAGCCAGGAGCCATTGTCTAATTGTGGCGACTAGGAACTTTATGATCTACATATAATCTCTCACTGAGTAATTGATGAGTGTAAATCATTAGCATTCATATTTCCCATCTTGGTCTTTGCAGGAGAAATCCTTGTTAATTCTCTGACCTACATCTTAGAAGTACAGTGTATCCTGCCTTCTAGTGACTGGTGTGCTTTGTTGTAGGAGGAAGGATGGGAACCATAGGTTGTAAAAAGCGAAATCTTATCTCAGACTTGAGGCTGCCTCTCCATTCATTGTTGGGTCTCGTTCAAGTTATTTTGTGGGATACATGCTTACTCCAGTATGGATGCCAGTGTCTATTAGTTAGAACTACAGTCAGTGCTTTTCTTGGTATGAAGCCAGAGGTAGCTTGCTAGTTACTTGTGGCAGATTTCTAGGTAGATGTATTAGAGTAATTTTTCCTTTTAAAATGTCACTGAACAGTTCTGAGTATAATTGTTTCTTTCTTTATAGACTGACTTTAAGACAGCTGATTCAGAGGTAAACACAGATCAAGATATTGAAAAGAATCTGGTAAGTACTTAAACTGTCATGGTTGATATATGATATCATGAATGCTGAAGATCTAGGATCATTCCTCAGTTGCAACAGGTACAGGAATCTCCAGGGAAGGAAGAAATCTTTTCTTGACCACTTACACTAAACACTTTACATAGAGTATTTATTTTTGTCTAAGGTGTGGTTTGGATGACTATATAGCAATTGAAGGGGCCAATTAAGAAGTTAAAAATATACTCTAGTATCAGTCCGAGGCAGGAGTAGAAACTGGCAAGCAATTGAGCCAAAAGAGGCCCAAAGTTTTGTTTTATTTGGCTGGGTTCTTTTGGGTCGTGGTGTGGTCCATAATCTTTTCAAAAGGCAGTAGGACTAGGTAGGTGTTAGGCTTAGTGGCAATACAAGAAACTTGGCTCCTGTTTTATTTGCTACCCTTTTCACGCATTTATGGTAATTGTCCACTGCCTGCATTTGAAATTGTGACTCCTTGTGCTTGGAAATTAGCCACTGATAAAACAATATATAACAGCCCTTTGGCTTGTTAAGATGAGATGGATTGAATCAAGTAATTTACTTTTTGCCTTTAAATTATCTACTTATAATAATAGTATGTACCTTAAGACTTCTTTCCATGAGACCATTGTTTTTTTCTCATCCTGTTTTTCTAATGAATCATCATGAGCAGAGAAGATACCATAAGGAAGTAAAGGGAAAGACCTATGGTTAAATAAAAAGAATTCTCTAATCTGTTAGTTTCATTTATTGGGTCTTAACTTTTCTTTAACTTTTCTTGGGTTAGGGTTCTCTTTCAGAATCTTTTGAAAACTTTGAATTCTCATCTCAAAAAGATTTATACACATACTCAAGAATGCACACACCCCAATTTCAGAGTGTTCAAAGATCTCTAGGCCCATTCAAAGACCCAGTTTCAGAATCGCTGTAAAGATGTGATACTGAGGAGTCATCTGTTTGGGGAGCCTTAATCACATTTTCATACATAGACTAAGGACTAGCTTATCCCAAAGCTGAAGTCCCATCTTGAGGGCTTATTTTTTATTATCAAAATTTGATGTTTTCCCTTATCCACTTCTAAAACCTTTTCTTTGAAAATAGTTATTTTTTAATGAAAAAAGTCAGTTTAATGTTCTCACATTACATTTTACTTGGGCTACCATGTACCAAATGTGTTTTAAATTGACCCTCTTTAAGTTTTAGTATCTCTTTGAAAGGTAACCATTGCTTTTCTTGATTTACTGATATGAGGGAGGCAGAGCTGAATTGTGATCCTTCTACTCCTTGCCAATTTGTTCAATCTGAATTGTAAGTTCCCCAGACCTCTTTGTGGGTCTGTCCGTTTTCAGAGCTAATGACCACTAAGAAATCCTATTTCTGGATGCATTTTGGTAAATGATCTATTCTTTGTTTTTGCCCATTTTCTTCTTTCTCTTTGTGGATGATGAATGCCTCCTTCTTCCCTAGAGCAGGGATTGGCAAACTTTTTGTCTAAAGGGTTGGTTAATAAATATCTTAGGCTTTGTGGGCTATATGGGCTCTGTTGTAACCTCTCCACTCTGCTGTTGTAGTGTGAAAACAGCTTGTAAGCCATTGGCTGTTAACTCTGTTCCTATAAAACTTGTATTTATAAAAACAAGCTGTGGCTGGATTTGGCCATAGGTTGCCAGTCCCTGCAGTGTCGTACAAAAGAACTTCCTGTAATGATAGAAATGCTTCATATCTGTGCTGTCCAATATGGTAGCCACTTGTCACATGTAGCTACTTAGCATTTGGAATGTGGCTAATTGGCTGAGAGGCTGGAATTTAAATTTTCTTATTTTAATTAGTTTATATAGCCACATGGGTAGTAGTTGCAGTATTAGGCACTGTAGCCGTAGAGCTTTGCACAGTGTCATGAACAGGCACCTGGTGAATGTTTCTTGCAATTAAATTTGGGAATTACACTTTTCTTCTGTTATCAATAGGATAAAATGATGACAGAGAGAACTCTGTTGAAGGAACGTTATCAGGAGGTTTTGGACAAGCAGAGGCAAGTAGAGAATCAGCTTCAAGTGCAATTAAAGCAACTTCAACAAAGGAGAGAAGAGGAAATGAAGAATCACCAGGTATTCTGCTTATGTTAAAATTGTCAATAAGTAAAGCCACAGTCCCTAACCTAACTTTAATTTTGTTTCCAAATTAATAAAATTAGAAAAGCAATATTTAAGTTTTTAATGGTTATCATAGAATTTTAAGAGTAAAAAGAACCTTTGAGGGCATCTTGTTCAAATTCTCACTTCTGTTTTAGTTCAGCAAGAAAGGATTATTTATTTAATATAGTTTGGTGATGTAATTGACTGTCTTCCTAGAAAATCATTTGGTTAGACTCATATCACATTATATTAAAAAATACAGTTCTAGGTAGATTAAAAATCTACATATAAAAACGAAAAATATTTTAAATTAGAAGAAAATCTATATAGAAGAATATTTATAAAACCTCAAGTTGTAAGAGGTCATTTGAAGCCTGGCAGAAAACCCAGAAGCCAAAACAAATTTAATCAATTTCACTACATATAATTAACAACTTTTGATATTCCAAATTATGCAAAAAGCAGTAAAAAGGATCAATGTTAGAATGAGAGAATATATTTGTAATCCATCTGATGCAGGGTTTATTATCCATGACATTCTGAGATTCCTAAAAATTCATGGTAAAAGTCAATCAAGAGAAAAACCATGAAAGGTTATTATATTAGTTCTCTATTGCTGTGGTAACAAATTGCCATGAATTTAGTGGCTTAAAACAACACAGATTTATTGTCTTACATATCTGTAGGTCAGAAGTCCAACATGGGTTTCATTGGGTGAAAATCTAGGTATTGGCAGGAGGAAGCTCTAGGGAATACTCTGCATTTCCAGCTTCTAGAGGCTGTTTGCATTCCTTGCCTCGTGGCCCTCTTCTCCATCTTCAAAGTCAGCAATGTGGCATCTCCGACCACCTTTCCCTAATCGCACCTTCCTCTGATCACAATTAGAAATGGTTCTCTATTTTTAAAGACCCATGTTATGATTAGATTGGGCCCACCCAGATAATCCAGGATTATCTTCTCAATATCAAAATCTTTACCTTAATCACATCTGCAAAGTCTCTTTTCCCATGGAAGGTAACATATTCACAGGTTCCAGGGATTAGAATGTGGACATATTTTGGAGGAGGGGAGACTACTCTTTTGCCTATAACAGTTACATTCTTGAATTAGAACTATCGACAGTATGTTTAGGTCAAGTAAAAAAAGCAGGATGCGGAATGTATAGTTATAAACAGTAATTCACAAAAAAGGAAAAGCAAATGGGTAATAAATATATGAAAAGAAGCTCAGCCTCACTAGTATTCATTCACTCATTCATTTAGCAAATATATTTCGAGTTCCTGATTTAGGCTCTGAAGGTTTAGTGGTGAACAAAACACAGTCTTTGCCTTTGTTGAATGCTTATTCTAGTTGGAGGAGACACTGAAAACAGTAAAGAATGTGAGTTAGGGAAACGCTCATTACAAATATTAGATACTATTTCTCCTCCCCCAAGAGATTGGCAAAATGAAATAAGTTGTTAAGAGTGTGGAAAAAATGAACTCTCTTCAGACATTGGTAGGAGTTTGAATTGTAACATCCTTTTTGGAAAAGTTATTAGGAATTGTCAGTTAAAATTTAAAATGTACATTTACTGTGACTTAGTAATCTCATTATTAAGAGTCTATTCTGCAGAAGTAAAAGTTTTTGTATGAAAATGTAGACATCTAGAGTCTTTATTACAGTATTGTTTATAGTTATAAAAAAACTGGAATCAACCTGATGGACTCTTAACAGAGAATGGTTGGATAAATTGTTTATATACACATAATGTTAGCTGTTTTTGAGTTAGAACTATTGACAGTATATTCATGTCAAGTACAAAAAGCAGGATGCAGAATGTATATAAAATGACCTTGTTTAAAAAAACAAAAAGCAATGAAGTTCATGATAGAAGTATACCTGTATATGTGTGTGAATGGAAAAAGATGTGAAAGTACAAAACAGTTAACACATTGATTACTTTGTGGGTGGAAATGGTATGAATTAGGGGGTGACTTAACTTTATCACTTTTTTATTCGACTTCCTACTATGAAAATATATAAATATAATTTTGTTAAATAGTAAAAAAAAAAAAAAAATCTCACAAATAAAGTAGAACCAGATCAAAACAAAACAGGACCATATTTGTTGGAAGTAACAAACTCCTACCCAGTGCAAGAGTGCCTTTTTTGACAGGTGTTCATTCAGCCTTTATTTGAACACCAGTAATGGAGAGCTTACTGCTTCACAAGGTGGTACATTCCATTTTTCAACAGTTGTGATTGTTAGAAATTCTTTCTCCTGTTGCATTGAAATCTGCTTTTTTGTAACTTTCTTTCTTGCATCTAAATTCTAGTTTTTGGAGCTACTCATCAACAAGATTCTCTTAAATTCAATTTGAATTTACTAAAGTCAGTACGTTCATTTGTAATAGTTGAAAATAACCTTCAGACTGAAAGAACTAATCTATTTCCTTCTTTATTTTTGTGTGACTGTAATTGTGTGGGACTCAGGAGATATTAAAGGCTATCCAGGATGTAACAATAAAGCGAGAAGAAACAAAGAAGAAGATAGAGAAAGAAAAGAAGGAGTTTTTGCAGAAGGAACAGGATCTGAAAGCTGAAATTGAGAAACTTTGTGAGAAGGGCAGAAGGTAAATGATGCTGTTGAGAATAAAAACCCGATGTGTACATGTATGTGCATAAGGGCCAGTCCTGTTTGTGTTCCTAGTTTTTCTTTCAGTCTAATTTTTATTTGAAAATGCACAAATAAAAACCTCCCAGCGATTTTAGGTTTTTAGCACCCTATGTTAGGTTCAGTAAAGAAAATTTCAGAGATTCATTAATACTTTGAAATAATAGCAGATAATTGTTGGGTCTCAAGTTTGATCAAGATTTTGATATAAAAAATTTTTTTTGATATGCATCTAACATCTATTTTACTTGCTTTATAACCTGATTTTTTTTAAAGTTTAGGCTATGAGAATACTTTGATTATAGTTATGGTATTCGGCACCAAAAGCAAACTTCAAACAGTAACATTGTAAGTTGTTTGGGAAGACTTATTTAGTGGATCTGTATCCTCTTCTGGGTACTGTAGCAAGACCAAAGTGGTCATAGAATTTAATCAGATTTAAAAATTTTCCAAGTTTCTTAATGGGAACTGTTTGGAAATCAAAATAGCTGTGAATACTGTGATGATTTTATTTAAATTTTACTAAAGTGCATTTTTGTTTTTCAAGCAAACCTTGGCTTGCTAATGTATCAGAGTTAAGTGAAAAGTAGCAAACTCAGTTGCTGAGTCATTCTTCAAGTATGAAAAGATGATAAGTGTCAAAGGGCAACAAGTATGAAAGATGATAAGTGTCAAAGGGCAACATGACTGAGAATGTTTGGGAGAGGGCCTCAAGACCAATCACTTTTTCTGTTGAGAATCTAGTGATAATGATTGCTCAGTTGTCCATGATGATTCATATGTTAGCAATTATGAAGAATGTACTAGGAGCAGAACACTCCTAGGCTTTATTATCGATCAAAACAGCTACCACCATTACCACTCAACATCAACAGCATGGCCCTTGTTAATCATCTTCACAGTCTATCTGGGAAAGATGAAGCATAGACAGGTACATGTAAACAGCTTAGCAGAAAAAAATTTAAAGAACAGAAGTTGGGAAGGTGAGTCTGTAATTTTACTCTAAGCTTCATGAAAGATTTCCTTTTGATGTTTGATATCTTCTTACCATTTGATCGGGTAGCTACAAGTGATGATTGATACTAACAAGTTTACTGCTTGTAGTCTTAAAGATCCAGTTGGGTTTTTTTAGGTATGTCATGGGTGTCAAGAATGATGCTTTCTGTCATACTTTCTGTTAAATGTGGGATTCATTTTTCCAGAAGTAGAGGAAGAAGCGTTCTGTGTGTATCTTTGTTCTAGCATAGGTTTTGTTTAGCATTCCATTATCCATAGAAACTGTGGGTACAAAGATTCTGGTCATTTTATTTTCTGCTCAGGCTGCCATAACAGTACTGCACACTGGGTGGCTTAAACAGCAGAAATTTATCTTCTCACGGTTCCACAGGCTTGAAGTTCAAGATCAAGATGCTGGCAAGGCTGGTTTCTGGTGAGACCTCTCCTCTTGGCTTACAGACACAACTTCCTTCTTGCAGTGTTCTCACATGGCCTTTCCTTTGTATGCACACTCCTATTGTCTCTCTTCTTCATATAGGGACACCAGTTCTATTGGATCAGAGCCCTATCTTTTTTTTCTTAATGACATCATTTAACTTTCATTACCTCCTTAAAGGCCTTGTCTCCAAATACAGTCACATTGGGGCTTAGGGCTTCAACGTATGAATTGGGGGTGGGCACAATTCAGTAAATAATGGTCATATTTATTGTTCACAGCTCTTTCATTCATTCAGCCAACCTTTATTGAATACCTACTATGAGCCAGACAATATAGATCTAGAGAATAAAAATCCCTCCAAGAGCTTATTGTTTAATAGGGCAGACAGGTGAATAATCAGATAATTACAAAGTAGCACAATGATACTATGATAACGGTGGTATGAAACATTTAGAAGAAGCATGTAACCTAGACTGGATAGAGGGAGTCAGAAAGGGCTTCCCAGAGGAAATGGTTCCAAAATTGAGTCCTTTTAAAAGATAAGGGGGAACATGACCACCAAATACGTCATCCTTGGTTTGATCCTGGGTTAAACTGTAAAGGACATTTTGGAATAATTAGGAAAATTTGAATATCTACTGCATATTAGGTAATAATATCAGTTAAATGTTTTGGGTGTGACTTTGGTATTATGTGATTATATAGAAGTTGCTCTTAAGCAATAACTTGCTAAAGTTTCAAAGGTTAAATTTCATGTTGTCTGTAATTTTCAGATGGTCAGAGAGAGAGAGAAGTAAAATGTGGCAAAAGTGTAACAGCTGGTGAATCTAGATGAAGGGCATATGTTCATTGTACTATTAACTTTTTGGTGTGAAACTTTCGAAGAAAAAGTTGCAATAGTGGGGTAGATTTAGGAAGAATTAGCCAGGCAGAGGAAAGAGACATTGCAGGCAGGGGGCCCACAGGGAGAATAGCAACTGAGCTGTGAGGTGGAGAGGAATGAGGCTAGCAAAGTAGTCAGAAGCCAGATCACAAAAGGCTCATATACAACCTTAGGGAGCTTACGGGTTTTTCCCCTTATAGTAAGATATATTGAAGGATTTTAAGAGAGGAGAAGTAACAAAAGATGAGATCTGCATTTTGGATGGAGGACTTTTTGGCAGTTGAAAAATGGATTGGAGTAGTGTAGAGAATCCTTTAGGAGACCAATCTGTCAGGGCCTAGGTTAGAATAAAGGCGAGAAGTGAACATGCTTGTAGGGCACTAGGGGCAATACTGGTAGATGTGCAGGGAAAAGTTAGTAACTCCCATAGTTCTAGCTTGGAAAATTGAAGTTCTTTTATAAGATGTCTTATCTATTTTATTCATATTACAAGTTTCAACTTAAATTCTACCTCCTTTGTGAAATCTTCCTCACATTTCTTCCTGAACTAGTTTCTCCTTCCTCGGAACACCTCTACAGCTCTCTGCCCATTTAGCACTTATTTTTATACTGTACTCTACTTTTTTTTCCACTCGTGTGTATCTTTGCTGGCCATTTATTGTAAAGGCTAAGCTTTTTTTCCATGTATTATAAAAATAAATTTTATTCTTTTGTGTTCTTTTTCAGGACTCATTCAGAGCTATATATCTCATAATTATTCGACAAGTATTCATTGAATCACTGGATAGGAAATTAAGAGAATTTCACATTGATATTATATAAAGATAAACTTAATAGAATTCTGCTAAGTTCTTTGTACTATTTTGACATAGTCACTTTGTATTTTAATGTAATTAAAAATTTAAAGTAGACATCCTGAATTGAGCTCCACCTCACAGCTCAGTTGCTATTCTCCCGGTGGGCCCCCTGCCTGCAATGCCTTTCTCCCTATTCTTTGCCGGGCTAATTCCTGTATCTACCCCCACCACTGCAACATTTTTCTTTGAACTTTTGAACAACAGCAAACAAATCAAAATTTCAGGTTAGTCATGTATTTTTTTTTTTTCCTGGACACTTGACTCCTTTTTCATGGATGTTGTCTTGGTTTTTTGGGAACACTATCTAGTTCCTGGCTTGCGTCCTTCAAGATTATTGCTAGCATTAGAAAAGTGAAGCTTCCATACTAGTGCTCTTCTAGGGCAGAACTTCTTTTTAAGCTCCCTACCTTTGTGACTAATCAAGAATGGCAGCAAGTAGGGCTCTTCCAGAATAAAAGATGTTGAGCTTGCACTTTAAAACAGGGTCCCCAACCCCCAGGCCGCTTACGGGTACTGATCGTCTGCCTCTTAAGAACCAGACCACACAGTAGGAGGTGAGTGGCAAGGAAGTGAAGCTTAATCTGTATTTGCAGCCACTCCCCAGCACTAGCATCACCGCCTCAGCTCCCCCTCAGATCATCAGGCATTAGATTCTCATAGGAGCACCTGTCTCTGGTGCCAAAATGGTTGGGGACTGCTGCTTTAAAGGACATCATCAATTGATTCATAGAAGTACTAGATTAGAACAAGTAACAAAAAAACTACAATATCAAACATGATTTTTTTTTTAATGCTCTGAGCTTGCCTGATGAACTTATATGATAGAGTGATAAGTAGCAAATCAAGGGAATTATTGTTGGAAGCATTACTTTGGATGTGATACAAGAGTATGCTAAACTGAATTTGACGAACATAGGATTGATTTTGGAAATTTCTCCTCAAATGTTAGTTTATGTAATTGGTATGCTTTGAAGTCCTGATAGTCCAGCAATCAGTAAACCTAGTGTTTCTTAGGTGCAATAGCAGTGAGTCAGGCTGTTGCAACATCCCATATTTTGACCAGAGCCTTCAGTCTTTCCAGCTTTCTGTATCATTCCCAGTAATTCTACACTTTGACCATATCAAGTCCTCTTTCTTGTTCAGTGACCTCACTCCATTTTCTACTAGTCTTTCAGCTCTCTGGAAGCATTTTTTTTCCTTAGCCAGCCTAGACTCATGGTTCGTTACTTTAATTATTCTCTTACCATTGACATAAATTCTCTGATGTCTCTTTCTTTTCATTTTTCTGTAGTACTCCAGTCTTGGTCAGGTCAGTCACCTGACCTCTATACCTTGGCTGCTGAGTGCTGCTGGAGAAAATAATACAACTGTGTATCTTGGGGCCAGAATAAATTTATGACTTCCAACAATTACCTTGATTTTCAGGGTTCCCTCTTCCTCTGAAGGCTGTTTCAAACTTTTACCTCTCTTTCTAAACTTCCCGTTTCCACCATTTCTCTCCTTAATGTTAGCAGAACTTTTTATTTCACTGGAAAGATAGAGGCCATCAAGTAAAACTTCCTTTAGTTTCCTCACTGTCAATAGACACATCCACCTTTCTTCCTGTCTTTGTGTCCGAATCTAAACTTTCTACTTGTATGTGACTTTAATTCACTTTCGCTTCTACCATTTCTCTGTAGTGGCACTACTGTCTCCTCCAGTGCCTAAGCAGAATAACTTGGAGCCATCCTAACTTCCTCTCCCTTAGCCCCTTTACACCACATCTACTTTTACCAAGGTCTGTAGATTCTTAATATTAATTATCCCTTTCTCTTCATTAATTCTGCCACTGTCGGTTCAGATTCTCCTCAGCTAGATTACTGAGGTAGGCTGCTAAGCTTTGCCTCCAGTCTGCCTCCTTTCTCATTTATATAGTGGACTGCTATTGTAGAAGTCTTCCTAAGATACCATTCTGATAATGTCATTGCTTAAGATCCTTCATGGTTCTATATAGTTTTTAGGATAATAGCTTAGACTCTTTAGGTTAATATAAAAGGCCCTCAGTTACCTAGTCCCTGTCTACTATATCTTTTACCATTCCCCCAAACCACCATTTTGGTTTATACCTAGTACTACATGCACTTTCCTGAACTCACAGAAAACTCAGCCTGTATCATCCCTAGAAACCTTTCCCAGATGCGCCCTTACTCCTCCCCTTCACGCACCCTGACCATTTAGATGACTGCTCCTTCATACTACCCTAGCATGGTGTGTATGCCTCTGTCTTAACAGATACTTCTGATGGTCTTTTTTTTTTTTCTCATTTGAATGCTTCCTCCATTATATAGTTAGCTTCTTGAGGGCAAGTATTTCTATTATTGCTGTGTAACAAAACCATCATAAAACTTAGTGTCTTAAAATGAGTAATTTATTATTCCTCAAAATTCTTTGGGTTGATTGAGTCTCTGATGGTTCTGCTAGTTTCCTTCGGAGTCATTCCTGTAGTTGTAGTCAGATGGCAGCTGAGGCTGGAACCTCCAAGATGGCGTCATTCATATTTCTGGGAGATACTTGGAAGGTTGGGCTCGGCTGGAACACTGGGATGCCTTAGCTGTTCTCATTCTTTCTCTCCATGTTGTCTTAGGGCTTTTTCTTCTTTAGATTGTCTTTCCAGCAGAGGAGCCAGATTTCTTACTTGGTGGCTCAGAGCTCACAGGAGTACAAAAATGGAAGTTTCCAGGCTTTCATAAGGTGTAGTCTTGGCACTGGCACAGTGCCACTTCTGTGGCATTCTGAGCCTCAGGACGAGCCCAGATGTAGTGTTGGAGGGGACTGCAAAGAACGTGAACACCAGTAGGCCTGATTCATTGGGAAGGATCCATCTTTAGAGATTCGGTACCACAGCAAGTAACATATCTCATTTAACTTTTTCTGTTCGGCATGTATTAGATAAAGGAAATCTTACAAGTTATATAAATAAGAGACTCATAATTAGAGATGTTTTAGAAATATGCAGGATGAATTATAGGGAGAGACAGAGGCTGGGACATCGACCAGTAAGCTCTTATACAATATAGTTAGTTTAAAAGCATCATTATAAGACTAGTGGTGATGGAATGAAAAGGAGGAAATGGATTCAGGAGGAATCGATGTCTTGATTATTTTAAAGATTAAGATAGAAGAAGAAGTAAAACATAACTTTGCTGTTTTGACCTAGATAACTATATTGCCATGTGGATAGTGATTGGGAAGTGGAATTCCAGTTCTTAGTTTTGTGCTTAAAATAATAATGACGTGGAACATGGAAGTTAAAATACTCAGTAGGCAATTGGAAATGGGAGACTTGATTACAGAGGAGATGTGATGTCTTGAGTTGGAGTTTACTGCATAGAAGTGATAGTTGAAACAATGGAAGTGAATTTTCTGTGGAGAAAAGTTTAGGATAGGGCTCAGTTCTGAACCCTGAGGTACACCTACAGTTTGGGAGTAGAAAGAGGAAGAGAAGGCAAAAAGAATAATCACAGAAAGAAAGGGAAACAGTTTAGAATAGCAGAATAGGGTTTCAAAAGAGAGAAGATGATTAAGAGTCAGAAACTGCTGGGAAGTAAATGAGAACCAGGTCTGAATAAAGGCCATGGTAATTATTGAGTATAACCAATAGATTTTTAGGCAGGAGAATTAAATTATTGGATTTATTCTCTCCAATATTATTATGAACATTTTCAAACAGTAGGAGAAGCTGAAAGTATTATATATACATAAACAGTTACCACCTATATTCAACAATTAACATTCTGCTAAATTTGTTTTAGTAATATTTTTCCATCTATCTCTTATCTTTTTATTTATCAATCCATCTTATTTTTATGTGTATCAGAGTAAGTTGCATTCTCCAGTAATTTTACCACTAAACCCATAAACATGTATATTATTAGCATTAAATATTATTTCCATTTCCTTTTTTTTAGTAAAAATGTATATGCAGTTAAATACATAAATTTCAAATGTACTATTGGATGAGTTTTGACAAATTTATATGCTTGTGTTATTCAAACCCTGTAAGGTTGTAGGGAATACTACCATTAAACCAGTAACTCCCTCATGCACCTTCCCAGTCTGTCCCTGTCCCCACTTTCCCAAAGGCAACCACTGTTCTGATTGTTTCACCAGAGATTAATTCTGCATGTTCTAGGATGTCACATAAATGAAATCATACAAATGTGCTCTTTCGTTTAGGACTTCTTTAACATAGTGCTTTTTTAAAAAATTAATTTTTAGTTTTTTTATGGTGACATTGGTTAACAAAATCCAATAAGTTTCAGCTGTACACTTTAATAGTAAGGCATGTATATATTTACATTGTGTGTTCACCTCCCATAGTTAGATTTCTTTCTGTCACCACATATTTGACTCCCTTTACCCCGTCTACCTCCCCTCTCCTCCTCCACCCCCTATCCTCTGCTAACCACTATTCTATAGTCCATGTCCATGAGTCTCTGTTTGTTTGTCCTGTTCATTTATTGCTTTTAGGTTTATATTCCACATGTAAGTTATATTGTGATTTTCACCTTTTCCGTCTAGCTTATTTCGCTTAGCATGATTTCATCTCTCCTTATGGCTAAGTAATATTCCATTATATATATGTACCACAGCTTCTTTAGCCAATCATCTATCGTAGGACGCTTTGGTTGTTTCCATGTCCTGGCCACTGTGAATAATGCTGCTGTGAACATTGGTGTGCAAATATCTTTTCAGATATGAGTTTTCTTTGGGGTAAATACCCAGTAGAGGGATCACTGGATCATATGGTAGATCAGTTCTTAGTTTAACATAGTGCTTTTGACATTCATTTATGTTGTATCTTTTTTATTATCGAGTAGTATTCCTTTTGTTAATATACCATAGTTTGTTTAGCCATTCTTCCTATTGATGGGGCATGTAGCAGTTTCCAGATTTTGACTATTATGAGTAAAGCTGTTAAGAACATTCAAGTGCAAGCCTTTGGGTAAACATATACTTTTATTTCTCTTGGATAAATTCCTAGGGGTAGAGTTGCTAGATTAGATTGTAAGGTAGATGTATGTTTAGTTTTATAACAAATGGCCAGATATATTTCCAAAGTAGATGTACCATTTTGCACTCTGCCTACAATGTATGAGAGTTCTGGTTGATTCATATCCTTGCTATTCAAATGGTTGTGTAGTGGTATTTCATTGTGGCCTTAATTTGCATTCCCCTAATAACTAATGATAATGTTCACTTTTTCCATGTGCTTGTTGGCCATTCATGTATCTGTTTTTGCGAAAGTGCCCAGCGCAAATTTTTGGCCTCTCTTTTTTCTTCTTTTTTTTTGGTTGAGTTTTTGGCTTTTTTTTAGTGTATGATAGAAGTTCTTTCCATGTTCCAAATATAAGTCCTTTGTCAGTTATGTGTTCTAAGAAAGTTTTCTCTCTGACTTAGCTGTTCATTTTTTAATTGCATCTTTTGATGAATCGAAGTTTTAATTTCAGTGACATCTAATTTATCAAGTTTTCTTCTGTAGTTATTACATTCTCTATCCTGTCTATGAAACCTTTGTCTACCCTGAAGTAGCAAACTTTTGTTTTCTTATGGAAGCTTTATCATTTTAGTTTTTATCTTTATGTCTTTGATCTATCTCGGATTAGTTTTTCTGTATGGTGGTAGGGGTTCAGGCTCATTCTTTTCCATGTAGAGATCCAGTTCCAGCACCATTTGTTGAGAGACTTTCCTTTCTCTGTTGGATTTCTTGCCGTATTTGCCAAAAATCAAATGATAGTATGAGTCAGTTTTATAAATAGTAGGTCTGTTTCTGATTACTAGTCTATTGCATTGTTATATTTATCTTTATGCCAAATCACACTGTCATAATTATTAAGATTTCATAGTAAGTCATGAAGTTAGATAATGCAAGGTCTTCTGCTTTTTTTTTCTTGATTGCTTTGGATATTGTAGATCCTTTGCATTTTCATATGTATATTTTAGAAGCAGCTTGTCAGTTTTTACAAAAACAAAAACAAAATTGGTGATAACACAGTTGACTTGAATCTATAGATCAACTTGGAGGAAATTGACATCTTAATAATATTGAATCTTCCAATGCATAAATGATATACCTTTGTTTATTTAGGTCTTTAATTTATGTTAGCAACATTTTATAATTTTCAGTGTACAGGTCTTAGACATCTTTCTTTAAATCTCTAGAGAAATTTATTCCTAAGTATTTTATGTTCTTTGACACTATTTAAGTAGAATTAAATTTTTAAAAAATAGCCAATTGCTTCTTGCTGTATGTAAAAATACAATTCATTTTTGTTTATAAACATTGCACCTATTTTTCTAAATTAGTGTATTAGTTGTTTATAGGTTCCTTAAGATTTTTTACATACAAAATCATGGCTTCTGTGAACATACAGGTTTATTTCTTCCTTTCAAATCTTAAGCCTTTCATTTCTTGTAAATATTATTGCACTGGCTACAGCCTCCAGTATGGTGTTGAATAGGAGGGGTAAAATAGACATCCTTGCCTTATTCCTGCTCTTAGGAGAAAATGTCCAATATTTTACCATTAAGTTTGATGATAGCTATAGGATTTTTATAGATGCCCTTTATCAAATTGAGGAAGTTCTCTTCTATTTCTAATTTTCTGAGAGTTCTTAGCATGAATGGGTGTTTAATTTTGTGAAATGATTTTTCTGCATCTATTGAAATTATCAAATGATTTTTCTCCTTGGACAAGATAAATCGTTTTTATATATTGCTGGATTTGTCTTCCTAATATTTTTAAAGGATTTTTGTATCTATGTTTATGGAGGCACATTGGTCTGTATTTTTCTGATTTTAAAAAATATATTACTTGCCAAGAGAGTGATATTAATATCTCTATGATTATAGATTTTTCTTTTTCCTCTTAATTCTGTCAGTCTTTGTTTCTTATATTTTGAAACTGTGTTGTTAGATATATATGCATTTATGATTGTTATATGTTCTTGGTGAATTGGTCACTTTATCATTGTGAAATGTCTCTATCTTGATCATGGTCTCTATGTTAAAGTGCGTTTAATGTACTATTAATAGAGATACTGCAGTCTTCTGATGCTTGCTCTTTACATGGTGTATATTTTTCCATCATTTACTTTCAACTTGTAGACAGCATATATTTTGGTCTTTCTATCTATTCTGACAAGCTGCCTTTTAATTAAACACTGTGTTCTGTTTATATTTAATTATTGATATGGTTGGATTTAGGTCTCCTCTTTTACTATGTAAATGGCATATTAATTCATTGAATATTCTTTAGAATTCTATTTTAATTTGGCCTTTTGTCCCCCAGAATATACATTTGTTACCCAAATTCACTGGCAACATGCATCATAAAGGAAAACTGCATGCCTGCTATTTATGCTATATCAGAAAGCCTTGTAATTTTCTTGAGTAAAGTATTTGGGAAATTTTCATAGTCTTAATTGTAGAAACTTAGAGCTATCCCTTAGATTTTTAAAAAATCAAAAAATTTTAGGTGCAATGTACATGAAATAAAATGCATATATTTTAAGTTACATTTTGATGAGATGTTACAAATTGATCACGCATGTAAACACTAACACTATCAAGGTATAGCATATACCCATTATCTTGAAATGTTCCCTTTATTCCTTCTCAGACACTGTTCTTTCTTTCTCCCATTCTCAGGTAAACACTGATTTGCTTTCTGTTACTGTAGATGACACTTATCTTTTCTAGAGATTTATAACTAGCTTCTTTCACTTGGCATGTTTTTGAGTATGTTTTGATGGATATGAACTCTAACAATAGTTCATTCTTTTTTTAAGACTATATTTTTAGAGCAGCTTTAGGTATACAACAAATTCAAGAGGGAAGTAGGGATTACCCATATGCCCTCTACTGCCATACATGCATAGCCTTTCCATTATCAACATCACTCAGTAGAACTGTATATTTTTTTACCAAGGTTGAACCTACTTTAATATATTATAATTACACAAAGTCCCTAGCATGCCTTAGGGTTCACTCTTGGTGTTGTACATTTTACAGGTTTGGACAAATGTGTGATGACATGTATTCATAATTATAGTATTATAGAGTATTTTTCACTGCCTTAAAAATCCACTGTGCTCTGCCTATTCATGTCCCCTTCCTGCTACCCTCACCCGGCAACCCTGTTTTTTTTATTGTCTCCATAATTTTGCCTTGTCCAGAATGTTGTATAGTTGGAATCATGCAGTATGTAACCTTTTCAGATTGGCTTCTTTCACTTAGTAATGTGCAGTTAAAGTTTCTCCATATCTTTTCATGGCTTGATAGCTCATTTCTTTATAGCATTGAATAATATTCTGTTGTCTGGATGTACTGCAGTTTTTTTTTATCCAGTTTACTAGAGGACATCTTGGTTGCTCCCAAGTTTTGGCAATTATGAATAAAGGTGATATAAATATCAATTTTTTTATAGACCTAAGTTTTCAACTCTGAGTAAATACTAAGGAGCCCAATGGCTGGATTATAGTATGGCAAGAGTATGTTCAGTGTTGTAGATACTACCAAATTGCCTTGCAAGGTGACTGTACCATTTTGAATTTGCACCAGCAATATATGGGGGTTATTGTTGCTCACATTCTTGCCAGCAGTTGCTGTGTCAGTGTTCTGGATTTTGGCCATTCTAATAGGTGTGTAGTGGTTTTTAATTGTTTTAATTTACATTTCTCTGATGACAAACAGTGTGGAGCATCTTTTCATATGCTTATTTGCTACTTGTGTATCTACTTTGGTGAGGCTTCTTTTAAGGGCTTCAGCCCATTTTTTATGTGTGCTTTTTGTTGTTGTTGAGTTTTAAGAACTCTTTATATGTTTTAGATAACAGTCCTTTATCAAATGTGTCTTCTGCAGATATTTTCTTCTAGTTTGTGGCTTGTCTTCTAATTCTGTTGATATTGT
Source organism: Pteropus vampyrus (assembly GCF_000151845.1). Lineage (NCBI taxonomy): Eukaryota > Metazoa > Chordata > Mammalia > Chiroptera > Pteropodidae > Pteropus > Pteropus vampyrus. Next base: position 425,239 of record NW_011889286.1, on the reverse strand, counting down.
CTTTCGCAGAGCAGACATTTTTAATTTTAATGAAGTCTAGCTTATCAGTTATTTCTTTCATGAATTCTGTCTTTGGTGTTCTATCCAAAAAGACATCATTATACCCAAGTTCAAGTAGATTTTTTTCATGTGTTATCTTCTAGGAGTTTTATAGTTTTGCATTTTACATTTGAGTCTGTGATCTGTGTTGACTTAATTTTTGGGAAAGATATAAAGTTCGTGTTTAGATTCTTTTTTTTTGCATATGAATGTCCAGTTGTTCCAGCATCATTTGTTGAAGACACTATCTTTGCTTCATTATATTACTCTTGCCCCTATGTCAAAGATCACATCTTTATATTTGCTCAAGTCTAGTTCTAGGCTCCCTATTCTTTTCCATTGATCTTTTGTCTTTTTTTGTTGTTGTTGTTTTTGCCAGTTTCACACTGTCTTGATTTCTTGATTACTCTAGCTCTACACTGAGTCTTGAAGTTGGGCAGCATCAGTCCTCCAGCGTTGTTCTTTATCAATATTGTGGCTATTCATCACAACATTAAATAGGTCTTTTTCTCTCCATGTCAACTTTGGAATCATTTTGTTGATATCCATAAAATAACTTGCTAGGATTTTGATTAGGATTGCATTGAATCTATAGATCAAGTTGGGAAAAACTGACCTCTTAACATAATTGAGTCTTCCTATCTGTGAACATGGAATACCTCTCCATTTATTTGTTTGTTCGTTTGTTTGTTTTTAGGCGAGGCAACCCTTGGTTGACCTCACAGATTGCAAGGACTTTGTCAGCTTACAATTCTTCATTTTTTATTTTTTATGCCTACAGCACCTGGTCTTCCTAGGGGCCTCTCTATTTATTTAGTTCTTTGATTTGTCCATCAGAGTTATTGTTTTCTTCATATAGATTTTGTACTTATTTTGTTAGATTTATATCTACGTATTTCATTTTTTAGGTGCTAATGTAAATGATATTGTGTTTTTTTATTAAATTTATTGGGGTAATATTAATAATATATAAATTTCAGGTGTACTACTTTATATATAATACAACATCTGTATATTCTATTGCATGTTCACCACTCAAAGTCTAGTCTCCTTTTGTCATCATGTATTTAACCCCCTTTACCCATTTTGCCCTCCCTCTACCCTCATTCCCCTCTGATAAACACCATTCTGTTTTGTGTCTATGAGTTTGTTTTTGTTTGTTTTGTTAGTTTGTTACTTTTTCTTTCATATTCCACATATGAGTGAAATCATACAGGTTTTGTCTTTTTCCATCTGACTTATTTTACTTAGATAATACTCTCAAGATCCATCCATGTTGTCACAAATGGCAATAGTTTATCTTTTTTATGGCTGAGTACTATTCCATCGTGTGTGTGTGGGTGTGGGTGTGGGTGTGGATGTGGGTGGTGTGGTGTGTGTATCTTTATCCCGTCAGTCCATGTTTTGGCTATTGTGAATAATGCTACACTGAACACAGGGCTAAATATATCTTTACAAATAGGCGTTTTCGTGCTTTTTGAGTAAATATCCAGAAGAGAGATTGCTGGATCATATTCTTAATTTTTTGAGAAATCTGCATCCTGTTTTCCATAGTGGCTGCACTAATTTATATTCCGATCAACAGTGTATGAGAGTTCCTTTTTCTCCACATTCTCTCCAACACTTATTATTTCTTGTCTTTTTGATAATGGGCATTCTGATGGGTGTGAGGTAGGATCCCAGTGTGGTTTTGATTTACGTGTTCCTAATAACTAGTGATCTGAACATCTTTTGATGTCTGTTGGCCATTTGTATGTCTTCTTCGGAAAAGAGTCTGTTGAGGTCTTTGCCCATTTTTTAATCAGATTTTTTTGGAGGCCAAGTTATGTGAGTTCTTTATGTAGTTTGGATATTAGCCCCTTACCAGAGGTATTATTTACAAATATTTTTCCCCATTTGGTTGGTTGCCTTTTTGTTTTGTTGATTGTTTTTTTTGTTTGTTTGTTTTTTGTTTTTTGCTGTGCAGAAGCTTTTCAGTTTGATGTAGTCTCATTCGTTAATTTTTTTCCTTTACTTCCCTTGCCTTTAGGGTCAAATTCACAAAAACTCCTCTGAGACCAAAGTCCATAAGTTTTCTTTTATGTATTTTATTGGTTCAGGTCTTATATTCAAGTCTTTAATACATTTGAGTCATTTTTTTGTATATGGTATCATTTCTCTTTCCAGTATTTTATTATTAATATATAGGAATGCAACAGATTTTTGTATATTGATTTTGTATCCTGCAACTTTAAGATATTTGTGTTTTTTTAAAAAAATAATCTTTTGGTGGAGTCTTCAGAGTGAGTTCTCTCTATATAGAACTATGACATCTGCAAATAGTGACAGTTTTACTTCTTCATTTACAATTCGTATGCTTTTTTATTTCTTTTTCGTACCTAATGCTTTGGTACTATGTTGTATAACAATGGTGAGGGTGGAGATCCTTGTCTTGTTCCTGTTCTTAGGGGAAAAGCTTTCAGTTCTCACCACTGAGTATGACATTAGTTGAGGGTTTGTTTTTATGGCCTTTATTATGTTGAGGTACTTTTCTTCTATACCCATTTTATTGAGTGTTTTAATCATACATGGATGTTTTATCTAGTCACATGCTGTTTCTGCATCTATTGATATGATCATATGATTTATTTTTAGTTTGTTAATTTGATATATCACATTGATTGGAGGCTGTTGAACTGTCCTTGCATTCTTGATTGTGATGTATGAACCTTTTAATGTATTGTATTCTATTTGCTAGTATTTTGTTTAGCATTTTTACATCTTTGTTCATCAGAGATACTGGCTTGTAATTTTCTTTTCTATGTGTCGTCCTTGCCTGGTTTTGATATCAGGGTAATGTTAGGCTCGTAAAATGATTTAGTAAGTATTCCTTCCTCTTCAATTTTTTTTGAAGAAGTTTAGAAGTATTGGTAATAAATCTTTGAATGTTTGGTAGAATTCACCAGTGAAGCCATCTGGTCTTGGACATTTGTTTTTTGGGAGGTTTTTATAATTGTGCTGTTTTCCTTACTAATGATATTTAGGTTTTCCCATTCTTCATGGTTCAATCTAGGAAAGTTGTTTAGTTTTTTAAGAATATTTCCATTCTAGGTTATTGAATTTAGTGGCATATAGGATTTCATAGTGTTCTCGTATAAACACTTTCATTTCTGTGGTGTTGTGTTGTAACTTCTCTTTCTTTTCCTATTGTATTTATTTGAGTTGTCACTTTTTTTTAGTCTGGCCAGAGGTTAGTCAGTTTTTTTAAAATAATTTTTTTATTTTTCAATTACAGTTAACATACAATTTTATATTAGTTTCATGTGTACCACATAGTGATTAGACAATTAAATGTCTTACGAAGTGATCACCTGATAAGTCTAGTACCCAGCTGACACCATTCATAGTTATTACAGTATTATTGACTGTATGCCCATGCTGTATCTTATACCCCTGAGGCTATTTTTATAACTGGAAATTTGTACATCTTAATCCCTGTCCCTTTTTCATCCATTCTCCCAGCACCCTTTCCCAACTGGCAGTCATCAAAATGTTCTCTGTATGTATGAGTTTTGTTTATTTTGTTTTTTTAGATTCCACATATAAATGAGATCACATAGCATTTGTCTTTCTCTGACCTATTTCACTCACCATAATACTCTCTAGGTCCATCCATGTGGTTTCAGATGACAAGATTTCATTCTTTTTTTTTTTTTAATGGCTAAATAATATTCCATTTTATAAATATACCACCTCTTATTTATCCATTTGTCCATCAATGGACAGTTAGGTTGCTTTCCTGTCTTAGCCATTGTAGACAATACTGCAGTGAACATAGGGATGCATATGTCTTTTTGAATTAACATTTTGGGTTTCTTCAGATAAATACCCAGAAGTGGGATTACTAGGTCCTTTTTAAGTCTTTTTTATCTGATATAAGTATTGCTACTCCAGTCTTTTTTGCATTTCCATTTGCCTGAAATGTATTTTTCCATCCCTTTACTTTCAGTCTGTGTGTGTCTTTCGATCTGAATTGGATTTCTTGTAGGCAACATATGTATGGGTCATGTTTTCTTATCCATTCAGCCACCTTGTGTCTTTTCATTAGAGCATTTAATCTATTTACATTTAAAATAATTATTGATGCATTTGTGGTTACTGCCATTTTATTAGCTGTTTTCCGATTGTTTTCGTAGTTCTCTATTTCTTTCTTATTCTCTTGCTCTCTCTTGTATGTCGTTGACTTCTGTAGTGTTGTGTTTGGATTCCTTTCCCTTTATTTCTTGTATATCCCTTATAGATTTTTGGATTGTAGTTACCATGTGCTTACCATGTAGTTACCATATATACCAAGCTATGTTTATAGCAGTCTATTTTAAGTCGATGGTTGCTTAAGTTCAAACACATTCTAAAATGTATCATTTTTACTCACCCTTCTCCATGTTTATGTTTTCGTCATTATTTACTACTTTTGTGCATATCCCTTAATTTACTGTTGTAATTATATATGATCATCCTACTTTTATCTTTTAACCTTTGTGCTTGCTTTAGTGTTGGTTGATTTACTGCTTTTATTATGTGTTTGCCTATGTCAGTGAACATTTTTTTCTTTGTGATATTTTCTTATTCATAGTCTTGATTCTTTTTTCTTCTTAAAGAAGTCCTTTTACCATTTCTTATAATACTGGTTTGGTGGTAATGAACTCCTTCAGCTTTTTCTTGTCTGGGATATTCTTAAAAAGATTGAGACTAGTTTTGTGCCCCAACATATGGTCTGTCCTTGAGAATTTTCCATGTGTACTTGAGAAGAATGGTGTTCTGTCATTTTGGGATATAAAGTTCTATAAATATTGGTAAAGTCCATTTGGTATAATGTGTCATTTAAGGCTGGTATTTCCTAATTGACTTTCTGTCTAGATGATCTATCCATTGCTGTCAATGGAGTATTTGGGTTCCCTACTTGTATTTTTAATAATTGCATTTTCATCAGTTTCTTCTTTTCGGTCTGTTAGTAATTCCTTTATATGTTTTGGTGCTCCCAACTTGGGTGCATATATATTGATAAGTGTTATGTTTTCTTGATGAGCTGTCTCCTTTGTCATTATAAAATGTCCATCTTTGTTTCTTGTTACCTTTTTTATTTTGAAATCTATTTTGTCAGATATAAATACTGCTACACCTGCTTTTTTCTAGAAGCCATTTGCTTGAAGTATCATCTTCCATCCCTTCACTTTGAGTCTGTGTTTGTCTGTGAAGCTAAGATGTGTCTCCTGTAGGGAACATATAGTTAGGCCTTTTGTTTGTTTGTTTGTTTTCGTTTTGTTTTTTTAATCCATTCGCTACTGTATATTTTGATTGATGAGTTCAGTTCATTTACATTTAGGGTGATTATTGATATATGAGGACTTAATACAGCCATTTTATCTTTTGTTTTCTAGTCGCTCTGTATCTCCATTGTTTCTTTTCCGTTATGATTCTGTCTGCTATGTTAGTTTGGCAGTTTTCTATGATTTTTTTCCTTCATTTCCTTTTTTTCAATGTTTTGTGTCTCGGCTCTGAATTTTTGTTTTGTGGTCACCATTAGGTTTGTGTAAATGTCTTATACATATAAGAATTATTTTTCTTTTGATTACCTCTTGTCTTCATCCACCTGTACCTGTTCAGTCTCTTTTCTTCTCCCCTTTTATTATTTTGTAACAAATTATCCCTTTTTATATTGTGTGTTCATTACCAAATTACAGTAGTTATAGTTATTTTTTAATGTCCTCTTTTTCCCCTCTTTAATCTTTATGTTATAATTAAGTGTTTAATATCCTATTCTGAAGTAGATTTGCAGATTCCTTCTTCTGTCTGTCTGTTAGTCATTTTATTCAAAGTTTTGTAAACTTTTTTCTTTATTTCCAGCAAAAGAGCTCCTTTAAACAATTCTTGAAATTCAGGGTTTATGATAAATTCTCTCAACTTTTGTTTGGAAACATCTTTATTTTTCTTATCTGAAAGATAACCTTGCTGGATATATTATTCTTGGCCAATGGTTTCTCTGTTTCAGTATTTTGAATATTTCTTTTCACTCTCTTCTGTCATGTTTCTAGTAATAAATCAGATGATAATCTAATGAGTTTTTTTTGTAGGTTACAGTTTTTTTCCCCTGTCTGGCGAATTCTTTGTCATTAATTTTTGACATTTTAATAAAATGTGCCTTCAAGAAGGTCTTTTTGCAATTATATAATTACGTATTCTGTTAGCTTCCTTTATTCTAAAGTCTAGTTTTTTCCTTAGGCCTAGAAAGGTCTCATCAATTATTTCTTTGAGTAAGCTTTCTTTTTCCTTCGCCCTCTCTTCTCCTGGCACACCTAATATCCTTAGATTGCTCTTTCTAATATAGTCAGATAGTTCTTATAGCGTTATTTTTATTTTTATTTTTTTAACTTAGTTCCCTCTCTTTCCCCCCCTAGGACATTTCTAGTTTTCTGTCTTCTAGTTCTCTATTTCTTCCATCTGGATTGTTCTATTTCTAATGTTATAATGCATCACTCATTTATTGAGTTCCTCAGTTCCAGAATTTCTTTTTGGTTCTTTTTTTATAGTTTCAGTCTTTTTGGTAAAGTATTCCTTTTGTTCATTAATTTTATTCTTCAGTTGATTGAGCTGCCTTTCTGAGTTTTCTTGTATATCATTGAGTTTCTTCATAACTACAACCTTTAATACTCTGTTATTTAAATCATAGTCTTCCATGACTTTGAGTTTGTTTTCTAGAGACTTTTGCTTTCAAGTTACCTAGGTGGTTCCTGGTATTTGATAGATTGTTTTCTGCACATATGAGGTAGTGATCTCTTTTCTTGTTTAGATACTGTTTTGCACTCAGCAGTTCAGCAGGTTGATACGTAGGGTGCTTTGTTTTCCTGTAGATGGTATTACAGTGCAAGTTTTTGTTTTCTGTTACCTGGACTATTTGTGTCTCAGAGATTGTGGTAGAGTCAAGTTGCTTTGGTTTAGGAAGATGCCACCTACCTACTGGCATGGTGGGTATCCCCCTTAGACCAGGTCTCCTTGGTTGTAGGGTACCACTGTGGTGGGGGAATGTGGTGGGTGATGGTGAAGTGATTTTGATAGCTCTCAGAGCTAACTCCTTTTTCTGCTGTGTGTTTGGCTTTGCTGGGTGCTGCCAGGGTTTCTTGAGCAGAGGAAGCAGGTTCACGATCTCACGGTTCCTTTTCTTTTCCAGTAATGGTGGTAGGCAACACTGTTGTTTAACGCTTTCCTAGCCATCTTTACCCAGCTCTGCTGTGATGGAGAGGAGGAGAAGGGAGATGCCTTTTCTGGGAGGGAAACTGCTTCTGCCCCTCTTACCCTCCATTCTGTAGTGTGAGGGCTGCAGCCTGACTTCTCCCCTACTACCATGTTCACTGGAACCACGGTTTGTGTTGAACTGCTTCTGTGGACACCATCCCTGTTCTTCCTCCATCCCGCCTTCCTTACTAGCCTCCCCTACCTGTACCAGTAGACCCACTTTCTGATGTCCTGATGCATATATCTTTTAGGCACGTTTGTGTGCTGAGCAGGGGAGCCTCTGTTAAGTTATAGTTGTCAAACTTACAAATTTAGGGGGAGAAATGATAGAATCTTCTCACTCTGCCATGATGCTGACATCACCTTGTGTTTTTAATTTCAAATTTCACTTGTTCATTGTTAATATAGGAAGTCAATTGACTTCGGTATATTAACCTTGTATCCTTCAAACTTGCTATAACTTCTTATTCATTCTGACATCTTGGTCACCTTGAAGTCCTTTTCCATTGATTGCCTTTTTTTCTTGACCAGAAGTTGGAATCAAAAGCATTATCCTAAATAAGAAGCCAGCATAAAAGCTACTCACCGTTTAATTATATTCACATGAATTTCTAGAAAAAAACGAAAAGCATAGTGAGAGAAAGCAGATCAGTGGTTGCCAGTGGCTTAGAGTGGAGGGAAGGGATTGACTGCCATATAGTAAATATTTTAGGCTTTGCAAACCATATAGTCTCTGCCACAACTAGTCAACTCTTGTAGCATGCAAGCAGCCGTAAACTATGTGTAAGCTAAATGACTGTTGCTGTGTTCCCAAAAAGCTTTATTTACAAAAATGGGTGGCAGCCTGAATTTGACCCACAGGCTGTAGTTTGCCATCCACTGCTCTTAACTATGGATTGTGTTTCCTGTTTCTTCTTATGTTGGTAATTTGGGGATGAATCCTAAATATTTTGATTAATGTATTGTAGAGACTATGGAATCTGTTACATTTCTCCAAAAAGTCTTGATTTTAAAAAAAATTGTATTATCCTGTTTCCTTGGTTGGGCATAATTGTCATAATCTTGTTTGGTAGACAGCAGCTGTGGGCTCTATTCAGTTCATTTAGCTGTAGCTGGGTTCTTTAGAATCGTTTCTGTGCATGCACAGTTGAGGGATCATCCAGAGATTTGGACAGATTTAAATGCAGAATTTGGGGCTCACCATCTATGTTTTTTTTTTTCCTTTGGAGAATTTTCTCCTCATTTTCCAGCTGTTATGGTAGCTCCTGATTTTCTCCTTTAGTTCTTGAGCTGGTAAGGCTCCAAGGTTTCTATCTCAGTTTTAGCCATCAGCATGGACTTGGCTGGGGCTTGCCCTTAGACAAATAACCATTAAAAGAAAAAAAAAACCAAACAGTGATATTCACTTCTTCCAAATGTCAGATCTTCTCTGATTTATGCCTTGTTTGTTTGTTAGTGCTTTCAAATAGGTGCTTTTTTTACATTTTATTTAGAATTCGTAGCTTTGACCTATCAGATCTGTCTGTTAGGAGCAACTCTACCCTTATTGGAGCAGACCTCTCCAGATTTAATTTTTAAAAGGTTAACTCTGGCTGCTTTAAATTAAATGAGCTAAAGTACAGATAAACTGGTGTAAGGAAGACAGTTTCAGCAAGATAAAATAAGGGCCTGATTTATGTGGCCAAGGAAACAAAAGGAGGGCTATTCTGAAGTAGGGTTCATGGGATTTGTTGACTGGTAGAGGGAGAAGAGTAGTAGTGACAATGAGATGTCTGGGATAGCAGAGGTGAATATAGGACATGGACCCGGTTTAGGGCAGTGGCTTTGGGGATGGAGGTTGTAAATTCTGCTTCTTTTTTTTAATGCAGCTTCATGGAGGTATATTTTATATATGGTAAAATACACCTATTTTAAATGATGAGTTTTGACAAATGTATACAGTCATGTAACTACCACCACAACCATGGTATAAAATACTCCCACTACTCCAAAAGTTCTCTCATGACTTTTTGGAGTCCATTTCTGCCTCCACCTTGAGTTACTGGCAATCCCTGATCTGATTTCTCACTACAGTTTTGCCTTTTCTAGAACTTCATGTAAATTAGAATTATACAATATATAGCCTTTTGTGTCTTGTTACTTATTTAGGATAAAGCTTCGTAATTCATACATGTTGTTGTATGTATCAATAGTTTATACCTCTTTATTGCTGAGTAGTACTCCTTTATAAGATTATTACTAAATTGGTTTAGTAATAATCATTACATATTCATTAGTTGATGGACATTTGAGTTCTTGGCATTTTTTGTTATTATAAATAGAGCTGTTCTGAATATTCAAATATAAGTTTTTATGTGAATATGTTTTCTTTTCTCCTAGGTAAATGCTTAGGAGTGAGATTGCTGGGCTGTATGTTTGCCTAACTTTATAAGAAACTGCCAAACTGTTTTCCAAAGAAGGTGTATTATTTTACTTTTCCGCCATCAGTGTATTAACATTGCATTTACTCCATATCCTCATTAATACTTGATATTATCAGTCTTTTTAGTTTTAGCCATTCTAATAAGTATTTAGTGGTATCTCATTGTGATTTTAATTTGCATTTCCCTAATTACTGTTGGTATTGAGCATCTATTTATGTCTTTATCTGCCATTTGTCTGGGTTTTTTGGACCATGTAGCTTTTCAAGTATTTTATCCATTTAAAAAAAGGCATGTTGTTTTCTTACTATTTTACTACTCAATAATCTTTTTATCATACATGCATTTTGCAGATATTTTCTCCCAGTCTATGACTTGCCTTTACACTTTTGAAATGCAAAATTTTAAATTTTGATAAAATCCAGTTTACCTTTTTTTCTTTTGTGATTCATGCATTTTGTGTCTCAAGAAATCTTTGCCTAACCCAAAGCAAAAATCATTTTAGTCGGAAGAATGGCATTGTTTACATTTTTGTAAGTGTCTTCAATGGAAGAAGCTTAATTATCCTAATTCTGCATTTAATTTATTGTAATACGTTGTTTTGGTTAAAGTATATGAAAATAATCTGGCAATAAACACAGCTTGGTAAATGGAAAAGTGAAGAGTATTTTAATAGCCTTTTTAGATAATTGTGGATATTCTCTTTGATAGTTCCCTGAAACTTTACAGGTGATCGTTGCTTAAAGGGGTAGTTGCGTTGTGAAATCTGAAATCTGAACATTTTGTGCTGTTGACTAAAATCCATTGGCTTGCCTTGCAGTTTGAATGGATCTTTTAACCGTGTTGTGTAGGGGAGGAAAAACTTTAACCTCTACCCTGTTAGGTTCAACATCTGGGGCCTGCGAATTAAACTGACAAAGACAGATTAAACAGGAGGAAAAATCAGTTTACGTATGCGATGTGATTCATGTGGGAGAACTCAGTAATGAGTAACTCAAAAGGGGTGGTTAGAATTGGGAGCTTATATACCATCTTAGTAGGTGAAAAGGAGAGGTGAGAAAGGCACCTATGAGAAGATAAATGACTTCTTAAAAGGAGGGGAGAAAGGGCACCTGTGTGACTTTTTGGGAATATAAATGAGTTTTTAGGAGAACAAATAAGAGACGAGTTTGTGATGATATACACGTATGAGTAGTTTTTCTGTCTCCTTCAGGGCCATAAAACTCCCCTGAAGGAAGGAGTTAGGGTGGTTTTTATTTGCATTTGCTCTCTTCAGAATAGAACTGCCCTGAAGAGGAATTTATGATAGCCTTATTTTCCAGAAGTTGCTGCTTTTAGTCAGATAAGGGAAGCTCCTAGAAGGCTTTTTTTCTGTATCTGTTGAACCTCAGATAGCTTCAGCTTTAAATAATCTTTATTCCAATTCTGAAATTCCAAGTGGGTCTCAGTGTTGATTTGGTAACAATGCATTGGTAGTTTGGAAAATATTGGTTCAGAGATATTCAGGTCTTCCAAGTGTTGACACATTTTATTATATAATATTTAAAGAATCACATTAGTTTATATCACTATTGACTTTATCAAAATAGTCTTTATAAGTAGTGGGACCCTTCAAGCTCCCAATGGCTGGTACAGATTTTCTAAAATTCTAATTTTTGCTTGAAAGTAAGAATTTATTGTTGGCAATATGACAGTTGTTTTCTTTGAAATAACATGAGTTCTTAATTCATTTTCAGTTACATCTGCCAAATTGTCAAGTTCAAATATAGTTTATCTACCAGTTGTTTTTTTAAGTAAAAATGGTGTCTCATGAAAAGATAGGTTAGTTCAACTTATAACTTTACATGTTCTCACAAGTGTTTTTCCTTGAAACAGCCATTATACTTTGGCATGTAACATTTCATCAATTAGAATATTTAAAAGATGTGTATTAAGTGTGGAGGTTTAATAAAATGTTTTTTATGGCTTTATCATGGACATCCTTAAGTAAAACTGTTTGCCTTCCCCCAAGTGCAAGTATGTGGTAGTAAAGAATACAATGGCTAGTGGTATAATTTGATGCCACTTGCCTTGATTTGTGTGTGGTGCCAATATTTTTATCCATTATAGTTTTTATAAGTGCCCTGTAAGTGTCAACATAGTTGTTCTACGATAAACCATGAGATTCAGAAGAGTTATTCAACTTGGATAATTTGAGCATCACTTGTGTTTGTTGCTAAGAATTCTCACACATCATCATCTTTGGTATTAATTGGTGCCAATACTAGACAAATGCAAACAAAATAGCAAGTCTCACCAGATCTGTATATTTGTTTATTTGTAAAACAAAATTATAATTCCACAGATGAAATCTTAAGCCTTCAAATTTGCAGCAAATTCTTTAATGAATTACTGTATCATTGAAAAGTGAAACTACCATGATTTATTTTACTGACTTTCCATCCAGCAGGCATGTGTGTTAGCAGTGTCATCTGTACAACGTTGTGCTTCTTCAGTTAATGCAGTACAGTAACTTACTTGGGTAGGATGCCTACACGGCTTTTTTACTTTTCGTTTAAAAAGGTTTAGTAGTTTTTGAATTTTTAAAGAAGTCATCACATCTGCATTTAAAATAATTCTTTTTTTTCCCCTGAGTAGTCTCAGAATGCCACTATAACTTAACTAGCACAATATAATTAGAAAATGCTCTGTTGCTTAAGATACAGTAAAGTAAATTATTAACATCTATAAAGCCAAGAGGATGGTTTTTTGTCATACTTTGTTTTTTTATTTACAATTTTCCCAGTTTCTTTGGAGTAGATTCTTTCTTTCCATGAGTCAGATACCTCTAGGCCAGTTGCATCTTTTTTTAGTATCTTTAGATATAATCTTCCTTTTTTGAACTAGTGATTCATTTTTAAATAAGAGAAAAGTTACAAATAAAATTTCTTTTATTTTAGATAATATTGAAATAAAATAATACATTTTAGATATGACTTAAAATTAAGTTTTCGAAGTGTTATTTTTATATATTTAAAAATATTAAAAATATTATTACAGAGCAAAGTAACAAAAAGTACTTGTTTCTACCTAGATGCATGGAGAACTTCAAATTTTACAGTAATTTATTTGACAATAATGAGATTATAGAAATTATAGCAAGTATTACTAAAGGTAGCTAGTGAGCACAACAGAAGTTCTGAGAAGGAAAAAATTTGAGAGGTTGAATTATGCCCTAAACCTAGTACCTTAGAAAATGCTAGAAAACATAAGAATACAGAAGTATATGTTCCATTAGCCATCAAAGTGATGATATCACATGTCATGTGGTCTCAGGAGAACTCCATTGTACATTCATGAAAGAATGAGAATGAAAAAGGCAAATAATTTTAGTATTATTATGAAATTAGTTTTTGCTTCATGGACTAGGCCCTCAAAGGGTTTTGGAGACTGTGAACTATATTGTGCAAAGTGCTATCCTAAATTATTTCTTTCATACCTAGGGTTTCCATTACTAACTCTGTGCTAGTGACACTGTCATTTATATCTGCAGCCCAGATTACACCGCCAAGTGTTGGATTTATAAATCCACTGTCTGCTGAATTACCTGGATTGCTTCCTTAACTTGGTGCTCTCTTAACTCTTTGGCCTTTGCACATGCTATTTGTTTTGCCCAGAATTTTCTTATTTCTTTTGTTCACTGGGAAAACTACTGAGTTGTGGGCCTGTTGGGGGCAGAGACTGGGCATCTTTATATCCCCAGATTTTAGCAGAATGCCTAGCACTAGGCTGCTTAGTAAATGTTGTTGAGTTAAATTGAATCAGGGAAGAATACCAGCTTCATAAACAACAAATTTACAGTTCATTCCAGGGTAAAGTTTTTTCTGCTTTATGTCTGATCTCATTTATTCTCATTTATATTAGCTTCAGTTTCAGAGAAAAGGAGTTCATAACCTACCCCAAATTTAGGACAGATAATGTTATATATTAACTGGCCCAACAGTTTTTGTTTTGTTTCCTTTTGCTTTGTCTAGGGCATAAGATATTCTGAAAAGAAGATATTTAGGCTGAGGACTCAACATCTTAAGTTTTAGCTCACTCTCTGACTATTGAGGATATTTCACAGACACTTAGCATCTGCTTTTCTCCATTAAAATCACCTGATTTCCACTACTGCTAGTGGTGGAGAAAATGTAAACTACATATGTGTTAGTTTCTCTGAAGGAAGATGTTCTAACATCCAGATGATAACTAACATTTACTAAGTTCTTAACTACATGCCAGAGATGATTCTAAGTGTTTTACATATTTTAACTCATTTAACATGCATAACAGTAGAAGAGGTAGATTCTTTTATTATCCTCATTTTACTTTAAGAAAATGAGATACAGAAAAAGTTAAGTAACTTGCCAAAGGTTGCATAGATTGTAATAGGGTCTGGTTATGAACTCAGAGCTTAATTTGGCGCCAGAGTTGTGTTGTTAACTACTGTAAGTAGCTTCCTCTCAAATTTAAATACATTACTTTTATCATTAACCTATGTTAGTACATATGCACAGATGCTCATTATAGCATTATTTATAATTGTGAAATTGAAAATAACTTGAGTACCTAAATAAGTAATGATATATATGTACAATGGATAGTTATTTAAAAATCTCATTTTTGAGGAATAATTAATGATACGGAAAAATACATTAGGTTGAAAGGGTAAGATAAAAAAGCAGTCTTTGAGAAGCATATATAATGGATTTGTATATTACATATACTTATATATACAGATATTTTAAAAGACTAAGAAGAATTATAATAATGATTCTTAGTACTGCAGTTGTAAGAAATTGAGTTAAAAATACTTTAAAAGGAACATTTGTTAGATATGTCTCATGTGCTAGATGCCATATTAAATTTTTTACATGTTTCCTCAGTGAATTCTTCCGTGAGTCTCATGTTGCAGGTACTACTCATTTTTTGGGCTAAGAAACTGAGGCCTAGGAAGTTTAAGTAACTTGTCTAGGATCATATAACCAATAAATGGAAGAGTCGATACCTCTACTTTAGATTCTTTGTTTTATATTTTCTAAACTTTTTATAATTTATTATTTACATAACCAAAAACAATATTAATTTAAAAAATTATGCAAACATTGGGCCCTACAACAAGTCAGGCTTGTACACTCTGGTAGAATTTATTCATTTGAACCATTGTGTCCCTGAACTAGCTATGCAAAATAACAGAAGCATAGGACTTGAAAGAAATTAGACCAAGCATTTAAAAAGTTAAAATAGACTCAGTGGTTTCTATTCTACCAATAATTTTTTTGACCGTCTACTATAGGGAACTGATTTTGTTTTCTGGTATGGGTGGCAGGTAGTAGTAGTACCCTTTAGTAAAGTGAAATCTGTTATATACGTGTGTTACAGGTTAATTAATATATAAGGCTGAACATTTTTATGACTGTTTAAGTTGTTTGCTAGTAGTTGTTGTGACTGTGGTTGTGGTTGCTAGCAATCCCTTTTCTCTTTTATCTCAGTGAGGTAGATGTGGCCAAGTGCCCAAGGGAAAAGATTTTTTTGTATGTGAATATGCGGAAGCCTCCATGGGCACTGTAAGAGGATTTTTCTAATATAAACATTTATCTGTAGTTGACAAATATATTTAATGAGTTAGAGATGTTCAGTGAGCATCTGTAGTTTTCAAGAATAACATCGATCAAAGAAGGCAACTGTAATTTTTTTCCTACAATTATCCCATTGTCAAAGAGTGACGAGTAGGCTAAATGGGATGATTGATTGACCTCACAACATATTCATATATTCTTACAGTAAGAGACTCCTGACTCATATTTTTTAATTGAGGAATATGTTGTAGCAGGAAAACACATCTACCTATAAACCTTTTTCTAAAGAACTATTAGAGAATTTTTCCTCTGCAACGAAGTTAATTTGGAGAGGACAACACATGGAGTTCAAAGAAGAAAATGCCCACCTACTCATTTCTGTTACATAAGTAGACCTTGTCTATAGAGGGGCAGACTAATGTTAGTGAATCAGTAAATGATTACATATGTCACACACACACATACCCTATATACGTCATCTGTGAAATACAGAACAGGGATGTGTGGAGGATTGGGTCAAGTGTAAAAAGGGACCTCAGAATTTATTAAGTGAATTGCTCCCTTTAAAATATATACGGCTACTGAAAATCAAGAAGAGGAATAAAATTATTTCACTGAAGAAAACTAGGAACATTTTTTTTTAAAGAAGTAACTCTTCCCAACCTTTTCTTCTTATTGTCACCTTTTAAAATCCAGCAAAAATAATTGAAACATTTCCAGATTATTCTGTCCACTGATCTGGGTAATCCTGTTGCTTTCAGCCATAAAACTTACTATAGTCAAGTGTAATACAAGGAATTTCTTTTGCTGGCTCTGTTCCTTTATTGGTACCTTCAGTACTGAGCAGGGTGCTTGACTGGCCTACATCCTCAGAAATCCCTCAGTGCTAGGCAAACCAGGAAATTGGTCACGTTAATCCAGTGTGTGTAGTACACTGTAGGCATGGAGCTTGGTGGGGTGGGAAATGTAAGAAGGGAGGAAAGTGATAGAAATGAGAAGTCCTGAAGTATGAAGAGATTATTTTCTTTTGAAGAATGTTTGCTATAGCTAAGAAAATAGGAAAATCAGTAAGCCAGTAACTGTGTGCTTAGTAATGAATTACAGATGAATATTAAATGGACCCCTGTGTTTGGTCCTGCCTTCTTCAGTACCCATGTCAAAAGACAAGTTGGGAAATAATTGGAACACCATAATGATTTTGAGCCCTCTTTGGATATAGAAGAATGTTCTGCATTCAGGGGTTTTTGTTCTAGGTGTATTCTTTCCTCTCTGGGTAACTTTAGGAAGTGGAGATGTGAACATTTTAACATTTCATTTTTACTTTCAAATTTTACTTGCCTTTATGCAATTACCACTTTAAATATTATTTGTCTTTATCTATAGTTAATACTTAGGGTAAGACTTCCTGTACTATACCCGGCAGACCAATTTTGGGTTTTACTTTGCCTTCGTGTCTTTCTCCTGTTAGCCTTATTCTTGGTTTCTTATCTTACAGAGAGGTGTGGGAGATGGAGCTGGATAGACTCAAGAATCAGGATGGTGAAATAAATCGGAACATTATGGAAGAAACAGAACGGGCCTGGAAGGCAGAGGTGAGAAGAGCTGCTACGTTGAAGGCCTTGATTTTGGGCTTCCAAGATGGTGTATCTTTTCAGTATAGTATTACACCACTAAGCCATATAAATATTATACCATATAGGCACTAAGCTTTTGCATTTGTTTTAACTTTCTAGGGGTAGCTTTGTGTATGTAAAATTAATAAAAAATTTGTGTGTGTGGGTGTGTGGGTGTGGTTTCCTTAGATCTTATCACTAGAGAGCCGGAAGGAGTTGCTGGTACTGAAGCTAGAAGAAGCAGAAAAAGAGGCAGAATTGCACCTTACTTACCTCAAGTAAGTATCTTCCCATTCTAGAATTTTAACAGTCCTTCCGTTTTGTGTTTGTTTTTCGTTTTGTTTTTTTAGGTTTGAAATCCTAGGCCAGCTACTCTGTTACTTATTCTGTCTTCACAGGAATTTCAAGGTCATCTCGGTCTGTGTAGAAGTAATTGTTCAGTGATTTGTTTTCCCGTATTCTAAACTTCCTCATTCTCTAACTCTTCCTTTCTACAGTTTTTTAGTTCTGTGTTTTCTATTGTATTATTTCCAGTTGTATAAACAGTATCTTTTATGCTGTCAAAGCATAACAGATATCTTTGAAGATTTGTTTCTTATGTAGTCTTTTCTCCTCTTTTTGCCTTGGAATCTGGAGGACCCTGTGGCATTTTTAGGCAGACAAGAACCTTGTCTCTGTGGTTGGTCTTCTTTCTGCAATACTTGGCTTATGAGATGCTGTAATTAAAGTGAGAGAAAGACCTAAATCCTTGGCCTTCTCTTGCATCTGGTTCAGTCTCCTCTCTCCAGCTAGTATATGCTATCTCAGAGAGTTAGGAGTTAGGCATTCTTTAATTCTGTAAATTCCTGTTGGTTCCTTGAAAGGTCAACTCCCCCAACACTAGAGACAGTTCGTTCCAAACAGGAGTGGGAGACAAGACTAAATGGAGTTCGGATGATGAAAAAGAATGTTCGGGTAAGTGTACTAGTGGGTGATCATTGAGTCTGAGTTAATCTGTGCTTAAACATTTCTGGTGATAGGGAGGGATGTCTTGCCTTGCTGCTTAGGGCCTATTCTACCCCTCCCTTTGTTTTCTTCATATTGGATGGTATTCTCTTTCTAGAGAGGTTCACCCAACTAAGCAGTAAAGAATGATCCTTTCCTTTCTTTTCTAGGACCAATTTAATAGTCATATCCAGCTAGTGAGGAATGGAGCCAAGCTAAGCAGCCTTCCTCAAATCCCTACTCCCACTTTACCTCCACCCCCATCAGAGGTAAGAATGCTGGTTTTGGGGGTCAACCTTTCTGTGCTGGTGGCAGCATCCATCTTTCGCTTGTTCTTTGTAAGAAGATACTGGTTTTACTATTATGTTATTATTGGTATTATTCAGTATAAGAGTTGTTCATTTGATTCTGCTCCAGTTTCGTAAATTTTCATTTTCTTCCTTTCATTCCTGCTCTCCACCTCTTCTCCTCTACAGGCAGACTTCATGCTTCAGGTGTTTCAACCCAGTCCCTCTCTGGCTCCTCGGATGCCCTTCTCCATTGGGCAGGTCACAATGCCCATGGTTATGCCCAGTGCAGATCCCCGTTCCTTGTCTTTCCCAATCCTGAACCCTGCCCTTTCACAGCCCAACCAGCCTTCCCCACCCCTTCCTGGCTCCCATGGGAGAAGTAGCCCTGGCTTGGGTTCCCTTGTTGGCCCCCATGGTCCACACATCCCTCCTGCCGCCTCCATCCCGCCTCCCCCAGGCTTGGGCGGTGTTAAGGCTTCTACTGAAACTCCCCGGCCCCAACCAGTAGATAAACTGGAGAAGATCCTGGAAAAGCTGCTGACTCGGTTCCCACAATGCAATAAGTAAGTATCTTTAAGGACTAATTTTTAACAGTTTGTCAGAGAAATGTTTATGGACTAAAATAGGGGAGATTTCATGGATCTTCCCCTTGAGTATAGCATAAAATCTCTCCTTTCCTTTTTAGGGCCCAGATGACCAACATTCTTCAGCAGATCAAGACAGCACGTACTACCATGGCAGGCCTGACCATGGAGGAACTGATCCAGTTGGTCGCTGCACGACTGGCAGAACATGAGCGAGTGGCAGCAAGTACTCAGGTAAGACAAGCTACTTGGGAGAGAACTCAGACCTGCTGAGATGTTGGGGAAGAGGCCAATTTCAGAAAAATTTGAGGTGGGAAGCAGCACGGCAGTCAGGGGTATCTAGTCTGCTTTTGTCTTTGCTGGCTTGGGAACTAAATGACTTCGTTTTGTTATATGCTCTGTGACTCAGACTCTTTCCTTACTCTAACATTGTTTCTGCCCACAGCCACTTGGTCGGATCCGGGCCTTGTTCCCTGCTCCATTGGCTCAAATCAGTACCCCAATGTTCTTGCCTTCTGCCCAAGTTTCATATCCTGGAAGATCTTCACATGTAAGACTCTTTTTCTTTGAAAAGTAGGATGTGAAAGGAATGGGTGGGTTAATGAGGAGGGAGCAGGTTTGTAGATGGACTGCAGTGAGAAACCATGATCTCAGCAAGAATCTATATTTGAACTTTTATTTCTTTTGGTATAAAGTCTTTTTGCTACATGGATGGAATTATGGACATCGTAGACAAGGAGACCCAGAGGTTTCTTACTCTTTTGACCATCCCTTCTCTGTTCTGCAGGCTCCAGCCACCTGTAAGCTGTGTCTTATGTGCCAGAAACTTGTTCAGCCCAGTGAGCTGCATCCAATGGCATGTTCCCATGTGTTGCATAAAGAGGTGGGTGCTCCATACTTTCTTTATTTTCTACTCTTTCTTTTCTGACAACTGAGATAATTTAACTTTTCTCGAACATTTCTTGATACTCATTGTTCATATCTAAACAAAGTTTTTAGTAAATTGTGGCTTAAACATCAGCAGAATTCAGGATACTGTCTGCTAGGATCTCCCAGCTTCCTTTTACTGTGTACCTTTTTAGGGGACTGGATAAGTAATTCACAGAAGAGCAATTTATATTAGAGCACTCTCTTAGAAAATGAACGATAAAAAATACATATCTTAACTGTTTCAAATATAGCACTGTCAATAGACTTTGCTTAGATGAGAGGAATGGAATAGGGAACCTCAATTTGAGATTAGTAATTCTGTTAACAGAATAGCTTGAAGGCCTGCCTATTAGAGATTATCTTCTCAAACTGACGAATTATTCCCATCTTTTATTATGTTACCAGGCAGAGTTAAATCTCTTAGCAGCAGGGATGATTTCTTTTTTACTATTTTATTTTATTCGTTTCGTTTTTCTAAGAGGTAGAAACTGAATTTATATCTAAATTCTTGGTAAGAGAAAATCCCGAATAAGATTTGAGAACAATAGCTATTAGGAAATGGAAGCTCATCTCAGCCTAAATGGATCATAAGAAATAGTAAGCCTAGTTATTCAACAAAAGGCAGCTTTACGCTATTATTAGCTGATAGTGAATATTTCCTATAAAAAGAACAGATTCACCTGCTCTGAAGATTTTGGTGTGGGGTGGGTAAGAGCCAGTGAAATAGCCCTCTTATCCTCTGTGATAAGAGCTTTTCTGACTTAGTAAATATTCCTTAGATCTGTTGAACCTTAATGGCACCTTCACTCTTCCTTCCCTCCATCTTTCCAGATAAACCTGAGGTATGTTTTTCTTTCTTTCTAGTGTATCAAATTCTGGGCCCAGACCAACACAAATGACACTTGTCCCTTTTGTCCAACTCTTAAATGACGGACCTGACTGGGGAGGAAGAAGAGGAGAAACTTGATGTGAACAGGAAGCGCGGGTTCAGATTTCTAAAACTCTATATTTATACAGTGACATATACTCATGCCATGTACATTTTTATTATATAGATAATGTGTGTATAGAAAGTCTGTATTCAAATGTTCGTAAATGAAAGTATGTATATTATGCAGAAATGGTCTGACCCCTTCATCTTGCAATTCGTTTGGGGGATACAGAGTGTAGCTAAGATGATGTTTAGTTTGATCTTGCAATTATGATCTTCCTGCCTAGGGCTGTTTTCAAATACAATATAAAAACCATCTAGGAAGCTGCTGTTGCTCTAAGGCCATCCTGCTTTGATTTGGCTCAACTGCAAGTCCATTTTCTTAAGGCTCATGTATGCAGATTTGAATTCTGGTGCTTACCTGCTGTCCAACCAGATGCCTTGCTTACTGAAAGCCTCCAGAATCCTTGGTGTTGTGGTAGCGACTCTACTCCAAATGGATAAAGTGAGACTGATTGGGGGCAGGGGGGATGTAACCCTAATAGTTTGACTTTTCATTGAGTATTTTACTGTGTTAATGCTCATTATTTGTACATAGACTTTAGGTTTACAAAAATATTCTATTTTACATCAGCAAAATTCACAGTCCAAGAATAACAACATAACCAGGTCCCATTTCCCCCATGCTCCCACAAACTTCTGTCAACCCTACTACTTCCTAGATAGTCATCTCTTTAGAAACTAGCACGACCTATAGGTCTTTCCTGGGCCAAGCCATCCTTTGCCACCACTGATGTGGCCACCCTTGTGAAGTCCTTATCTCTTCCCCTTCATTTCTAGTCTAGTCTAGCTAACCCCCTCCCCCTTGATGGTTAAGGCAGTTGGCTCACAAATAAGTTGTTTAGTGACCTTGGGTGAGTTCCAGGCAGGCACTGGGGTGAGGAGATGTCCATGCAAAATTACTTTCAGAATGATCTCGGGATGCTGGGTTTTAATTTTTGAAGCAAGAAAGCTATGGAGGACATGTTTCCTATCTTGGGAAAAATAGAGACCAAAATTATTCGAAGAAGGGAGATTGAGTTTCAGGTTTATAAGTCATTTGTTCCATGGATAGCTATCTGGAACTAGCTTATTTTGCCACCTCTGCTTATTGAACACTTCTGGTTTTTAGGTTTATACCTGGGAAAGCTATGACTCTATTAGAGTTTCGAATCTTTTCCCATCCTTTTTACTCCTATCAGAAATGTCTTCAGTGCCCTCCTTTTCTTTTGGAATTAAACAAGTAAAAATGAAGTGTTAATTTAAAAAAAATTAGCTCTAGGGGAAGGACATTATTATATTACCAATAGCTAAATTTTCCCATTCTGGGACCTGGAAGTGCTTACTGGCACTAGCAATACATATCAGGATAGCAAAAACATTTCCTTTTAGATCCATCTAGATTCTCTCCTGTTTTTGTTTCTCTCTTCCTTTTTTATTTTGCTTCCTTGCCTGTCAGCTCATGGACATATTCTTTCCTTTCTCTTGCATTACTTGCCCATGCTTATTGACTGGCATCAGTGTTAGGAGCTGGGTTTTCCAGGACCTCATTGGCATCTTTTAGGGTCATTGAAATGGCATGAGTATACCCCGCTTTGTAGAGGTCAGATGACCACTTTGGTTAATGAAATATTAATGTTTCCAGTTTGGTAGCTGTCACAATCAGGAAATGTGGCAAAATGGAAGACCAGTTCCTTTGTTCTTTTCATTTGGCGGGGGGATTCATTTTTTTATCTTATAATCTTCAGATTTTATTTCCCCTCAACTTTGCAGCAGCCCTTGGGCCACCTGTAATATTTTTTAGGATCCCCTGAAAATTTAGAAATTAGAAATGGGTATAAAAAATATTATGTTTCTTTTCCACAAATCTTTGAAGCCAAAGGTGTAGAGAGAAAAGGAGGGAGTAGGTAGGGGGGTTTAACTGCTTCCTAGTAAAAGCCCTTGAAAGCCAACTGTAGCAGGAGGACAGGTGTTTTAGAGAGTTGTTCATGGGAGCTGGGGCCTCATTTGTTGCTTTTTTCTCTTTCTTGTTCAAGATCAATCAGAAAGCAACACTGAAGTTTTGGCCACCCACGTTCTCCCTTTTCATTCTGTCCACTGGCCTGCCACAATAGAAGCCATTCAGACCAATGGGAAAGGCCCTTAATGCAGTGAGTGGAGATGGAACAGTCATTTTTCTGGAGTAGAATTTAAAAGTAGAGATATAGAATACATATTTTTACAAGCAAGAAGCTGTTGTCAAGATTTTCTTTTACACTTAGAGTTTAGTTTCAGGGTAGAAAGGAAGAAACTGTAAAAAGGAAAATAAGCACAAATTTTCTCCTAAAAGAAAACAGGACAATGAGACTTACTAATGAAGGGGTTTTATGCCCTGGAAAGAACTGGGGAAAAGCCAGTTTTCCCCAATATGGGTAGAAATTATAAAGCAGAAGGTGGCATTTTGATTTCACGGTAGCAATTCTGGAAGTTTATTTACACAGTAAGTTCCGAGCTGGAAGTGGACACTCTCCAGTCTTTCTTGTCAGTCTTTGTGGTTATGGGCTGTTCCCAGTTAGCCAAAGTAGCACCAAGTGCAGGGGAATGAAGAGAATTCAGCGGTGGGGTTGGGGACACGGACGGATGTGACTCAGTATTCCTGGTTTTATTGGTTTATGGCTTGTGGTCAGCTGGCTGAGGCCAGGATCTCCAGAGGCCCTCCTTCTATTTCCCTCTCCCTCATCAGGTACTTCCACACTTGGTAGGTCCCATGCCTGGAAGAAGTGTGTTGACCACCTAGGAATAGGATCCAGTGGATATACTAGGAAAATTCAGCTCTTCCCACTAACACCGGCATCATAGCTGACTGTGTTAGAACTGATAGGAAATGAACTTGGTCCCCAATACATAACCCAAGAACCAGCCTTGGTACCCAAGTACTCTTAGGAGTGGGGAGTAGAGAGCAGGACGGGGAAAGTATGGCCTCCACTGAGGGGCTCTTGTGAAGGAAGTAAGGAAGCCCTAAAGCTGCCATCCTTTCTCCAAGCAGCTTTGTTATTGAAGGCGATGATGCTAGAACCAGAAAGCCCTGTGTTCCTGACACTCTTGGTATAATACTTATGCCACTGTGGGATGCTTCGGCCAAATAAATAGAGGGGACATTAGAGGAAGTGAGAAGGCAATGGCTCTCAAAGATCTTACTACAACTTACACCTGAACAAGAAGAAACCCAGGCAGGGGTATAGGGCATCACTCTGATGCCTGTTGAATGAATCTTTAGAATTTCGCTTTCAATTAGGAGTGGTCTCCTGTTTATTCTTCTTAGTACATCAGCTACAAAGCTCCAGGGACTAGGGAGTTGGAGGTGGGAGTGAAAATGTAACCAGGAAGACAAATCCCAGCTCTGCTGTATTTGCTATATTCCAACTGCTTTCCCATAGGGCACCTGGGGCTTAAGGGGGTTGGGATATTTTAATGCTACCTAGCATATGCAGAGCAAAATGTTCGGATAGAGACAATTGGAATTAATTAGGTAGAAAGTCATTTGTTAGATGGAACTTCTTAGTGTGCACTTTGCATTTAAGAGAGCTAAAGAGCTTTTTGGCTAAATGAGCCCTTCTTCCCATCTCACTTTCGGTCAGGCTGCAACCACAGAAAAGAAAACATTAGGAAGCAACACCCATCTTAGGAGATGAGATTCTATCTTGGAGATGAAGTCTGAAACTGGAACTGGCTTGTGGTCATGTTTCTGCCTTTTCTAGTTTTAATCCCAACTGTTCCCCGTCTTCACACTCCCTCTCCTCCTCTTCCAGCTGTCCCCATTTGTACAAACATTCAGTCTCATTTGTACAGATATTCAGTCTATTTTTTGTTTAATTCAAGAGGCAATCTTTGCACCAATGTTAGGCTTATTGATACAGTTCCTTTCTCAAGCAAATAGCAAACTGCATTCACTCCTACTGACTTTGGCCAGCAGGGAAACAAGATTGGCCCTTTCTCTGCCAGGGTACTGCAGAGACACACACTGGGGTAACCTGGGTGTGATGCCACTACTTCTGAAACTAAGAAAAGAATACTTTGGATTGGAGAACTGAGAGGGTTGGTGGGCAAAGGTTCCAGACTGAAATTTGAAACAGCAGAACTTCCCAACTCAAGTTTGAAGTGACCAGGATATTCCCACACCAGAGCATTTCTTTCTTCCTTCTCCTGTTTCCTACAGGTACAATCCCTGTAACCCACCTTGCCAGCTTTTACTTTTCTGTCAAGAACAGGCATTTGGTGGGTGGGTGAGGGTCCTGAGGTGCTCTGGCCACAGGTGCCATCTGTCTCCTTGTGACCAAAGTGAACCACCAGATGTGGTCCAGGGGAATCCGTCTTCTGCCCATGGGCCTCCTCACTTCAGCAGGGAGATGTCATCAGCAAAGTCATCATGTTGATGGCGTAGACAGCGGAGACAGCGCCACTGACACACCATGAGGCAGAGTGGCAGCATGAAGAGGGCGCAAATGGCAGCCATGACATAGGCAATGGTCATGAGTGTTGATTCATCTGTCTGAGGAATGTTGTAGCCACAGTCTTCCATGTCTGGGGTGACAAAAGGGCCTTCCACCGCTGCCGTCCTGAACTCATCGTGTACTGGAGAAACAGCAAATGTGAGTGAGCAGATTTCATTGTCATATCACAGGATTATACAACAAAAAGAACTCCTGATAGGCCTTGAAATTAGCCCCTGAGGAGGCCAGGTGAAGGTGTATCTCCTCCTAGGTCATTGGGAGTGACGGCCTTTTCCTGTATACCTATATAGTAGGTCTGATACGTAAAAGTCAGTTGTTCTGAGTTGACTAAAAAGCCAACCTCATGCACACTGAGTAAACTCACCTGCCACTGCTGAAATCCAGTTGTAAAGCCCTGCTGCCATTCTGAAGTAGCATTCAACCTTACCATACTGCAGCTGCCAGGGTCACTATAGGCTTCACCTACTGCCCTTGGATCTATAGTTTCCCAAGATGCCAAGCAGCTGTTGCTGCCCTGGGTCTCCAACAGAGGTTCCCAGTCCAGGCAGGGGTCACCATGCCAGGCAATACCGAAAAAATAAGCACTGACCCTGGCTTTTGCACAATATGTTGACTCTGGCCTGAGGCAATTGTTAACCACCTCCCAGACTCACGGGCCCAGGTATACTGACTGCTGGACAGGGAGAACATGGATAGACTGACCCCACACTGTGGCGCTCTCACCATGGCAGGCACTGACAGCAAAGCCAATTCGTTTTCGGGCCCGATCAAAGACGACATAGAAGCCCTCCATGATAACAGCTCCCATAACAGTGCCGGTGGATGACTGTGAGATGGCAAACTTGTAACAGTCGTCTTGAGATGTGGCCACGTCTTCCACTGGCCGCAGGTATTGCTAAGGATAAGGAATCAGAATGAAAGTATGTCTTGCTCTCTTCCTCACTCCATCCTTCACCTTAACTCTGCCTTCTAGGTGTCTATGCCCTGAGGTCACTCTTCCCTTTGTCATCACTGAGCTCTGAGGGGTTGGTTTTTCCAAGAGCCCTTTACCACTGGACACTCATCTATTTTGTCTTCCAAGTTGTAGGAAACCATGCCTGCTCACTATCTCCCTATATGTACTTTGTCCTCTTCCTAGGATCCCACTGACTCAGATTAGGGACATACCTGTGGAAGGATGGTGATGCGGAAGGACTGATTGGTCACTTCACCCATTAGGTAGAGTGAGATGACGGGGAAAATGTTCCAAGGGGTAGTCCCTGCTTGCCAGCATACCAACTGTTCCCCTAGCCAAAAGCCGTCTGGAAACTTCTCCGTCTGTGTTGGTAAGAAAGGGGTAACAATGAGGAAACAGACTCTTTCAACATCTCTCTGCTCCCATTTTCTGATCACATTTACTGGGCCCTTGATTTGCTTTTCCATGGAATATCCAAACTGGGGAAAGGTAAACTGAAACCCAAGAATTAGAGGAAGAGAGTGGGAGAGTGAGGCCGAAACTCTGTAACAGGGTGGTTTTGTGATGAGCAAACAGGCCCATGGAAGAGAACAGTTTTTAAGAGCTCTAAGCGGAAGGGTCTAGGGGTAGACATCTTGTCTCCTGTTTGAAGAACGTGACTTTCACGGACTTCCTCTGACACACTATCATCTCTGTACCCCCGTCCTTAGTCCCACTGACCGAGGAGGCTGCCTTGATGGATTTGACTGCAGCTTCAAAAACTTTCTTGGGCAAACGAAGGTTGGTGGTGCCACTGTCCACGATGCTCTTGTCATAGTTGTACTAAAGGGGAGAGGAGCGGGTTAGGAGCGGGTTAGGAGCCAACTGTTAGACCCAGGAGCCTTTTTTGATGCCAGGCTCTGGCCAGAGTCAGAAGGGCGAGTCTGACTGTGGGGTCCTGCTTGGGTTGGCATCCTGGCCACTTCTTAGGTGTATAGCCTCAGGCAAGTTACTTAACCTTGGTGCCTCAGTTTCCTCATCTTTAAAATAAGGATAATAATAGTACCTACCTCAAAGAATTATAACGATTAAATTAATACAATTGAAGTGCTTAGAGTAGTGCCTGGTACAAAGGAAGCATTCAGTAAGTATTAAAACATTATCTTGGGTGGGCAGACATTCTCAAGTCTTGAAAATAAAAATATCTTGTATAGTGGTCTTAACTTTTCATAGTATACTTAGATCTACTCTAATTTAGCATACATAAAGAAACAAGGTAAGGAAGACCCAAATGGTTTAGCTGCCATTTATTGGGTACTGCTGTGTGCCAGGCATTGGAATAAACACTTTATTTATTATCTGGCTTCACCATAATCTTTGGAAAGCTGTTTTCACGTATTTTACAGATGAGAAACTGAAACACAACATAGTAACTTGCCTAAGGACAGATAGCTAGCACGTGGTAGAGCTAGAAACCCAAGTCTTCCTGACTCCAAAAGCCGGACTTTTGTATTAATCATATCA
Organism: Pteropus vampyrus; assembly: GCF_000151845.1. NCBI lineage: Eukaryota > Metazoa > Chordata > Mammalia > Chiroptera > Pteropodidae > Pteropus > Pteropus vampyrus. The sequence continues at coordinate 397,592 of NW_011889286.1, read as the reverse complement.
TACTGCCTTGAAAAAACTTGCCTAAGGCCATAAAGCAAGGCAGTGACTAGGGTCCAGACATGCTTTTTTCATTACTAGATCATAAGCCATGTTGTCCCTGTGAAAGTCCCTAGCTCCAAAGCCCAGGCCCTGCTGTGTGACCCTTATACTCCTGTTCTAGGCTCAGCCCCCAACCCTTTCCTCAGGTCCTGCACCTCTGCCTTGTCCTCCCAATCTCATAACCCAGAGTCTGACCTCACTCTGCGTTGCCTCCCCACTTAGTCTTCTTGGTTCCCCCTTGGTTTTATTACCTCCTTGCAGTCCATTTTCAGATCCTGTCCATTGATCTCTACCCGCACAATGATCACCTCATAATACCACTCCCGCCGGATGGGTGTGTACCAGAGGCTGCCTGTGTACAGTGAGTGGTCGATACCCCCAATGATCTAGGGAGAAAAAGAGGCAGATACCTGAGTCCCAACACAGAAGGATGGCAAGTCACCCAGGGAGCAAGCAATAGAACCAGTAATTTCTGGGGGTGGCAAAGCCCTCTATAGATCACCTTTCTCATCTTCCTGCTTCTAATCAAATCATGCCCCAAGTGACTTATAGTTTCTAAAATGTGTTAAGAAAACGTGTGCGGGGAAGAGACTTTTCAGGATTTTTATTATTTGTTTCAGAATCACACAGTCCTTGATGTGAAGTTATTTAAACCTAAACTAGCACAATAAATGTTGAATGAATGATTATTTGCTTCTATTATAAATTTTATTTTCTCTGCTTGTTGGAGATGGAGCACCATTCACCAGTTGTCCTAATTAATTAATAAATAGACTTTCAAACATATCTCTGCTTTCTGATCATCAGACTGAATAATTTTAATTCAATAGGTCTAATTTTCATTTCCTTTGAAATTTTCCTAATCATTTCTGATCCTTTCCAAGTTTACCATAGGTGCCTTGAATCCTTTCTGGAATAATGCAAGGAAGAAAAGGATTGAAAAAGAAAAGTGGGGCTGGGGAGTACAGAGATTCTAAATAGTGGAGCCTAAGACTGGTGTAGCTTTGGAGGGGAGGCAGATGGTACCCACCTCTTTGCCCAGTGCCAGGACCTCCCCTAGGACCTACTTACCATGCTCCCTCCAACTGAGGCCAGCGCTTCTGACTGGTTGAGGGGGAAGCCAGCACCACAGAGCTGCAGGGAGAAGAGGTTGGGAACGTGGGTCTGCTTTACCAGGGAGTCAAAGAAAGGCTCCAGAGAGTCATCGGGCTGCGGCAGAAAGAGACAAGGCGTGAACCCTCACACAGAGGGTCTTAATAGACTGAGGGCAGCTTTCTGCCTCAACTGGAAGGCAAAAGCAAGGACTTGGGGGATGTTCCTTGGGAAAGACCATCTTGAGGTACTGAGTTTGGTGGAGAGAGGGTTAGCGAGAGACACTGGCAATGAAAACAGAAAAGTACTGATGGGCCCACAGATCTCTAGGAGCTTTGGTCTCTGCATGCCTAACCTGTTTCAGATTAATGGGCACTCTTATTCTTAAAGATCTTAGTCAGTAGAAACCACAGCCTATTCCTGTACCTATCACAGCATGTCTCACGATAGTTCTGCTTTCTATAGGGATAATATTCAGACTGCCATTCTATCTCCTTTTTAAATAATCCTTTAAGCTGATTTATTTCTCTCCCTTAGTCAGTCCCCTCCCCTTTTCTTTCTCAACTCCATCCCTGTGTAGCATGCAGTGTGCAATGTGTAGTCACAGTGTCTGAGGCTAGGCCTTGTTCCACTCACCCTGGCGATCTCAGCATAGGCCAGCCCCAGGATGCCTTCCCAGTTGGAGCCGTTAATGAAGAACTTGTCTGATTCAGTGATGGCAGCAATGTTGGCACGCACAGTGACATTGGGGCCATGGGGGATGCTCACCAGGTCGGTGCCCAGCTCCCCCTCCCACTTCCCCTGGGTATAGGGTACATACACGCCCTTCCGGAGGTCCCGGTATGTGCTGGACCTGTGGAAAAAGGCAGAGATTTGTGGATGCGTAAGGACAACAGTTGGTATAGGGATCCAGCCTCAAAGCTATTCTCAAATGCCTAGCCTTATCTCAGTGGCATCCTAGATAAGTAAGATACTTTTAAGCTGCTCAACAGAACCCCTAGGGAGATCAATCACCCAGAACAGAATGTAAAGTGGCGTTGCAAATAGAAGAGGGAAGCTGTTGCTGGGGCTTGCTTTCCTGTCTCCATAACTCATATTCCTAGATCTTGAGCTCAGGCCCTATGAAAAACAAGCCTAGGCTTTGTGTATTGTGCTTTTTGCTGCTGAAAGGACAGCTAGGGGGCATCTCCCCACCCCCGCTCCATCAAACTCCCAAAGAAAAGGAGCCATTGATTCTCTTGCTGCCTTGGGACCCAGTGGTACCATCTGAGTGGTAGAGAAAATACTAAGCAGAGTGAATGTGAAACCTCTGCAGGTTCTTCCGGAGGAGGGATTTGCATAAGCATCTCAGCAGAGCATGAAGGTATTATATACCACACTTGTATGAAACATGCATATCTACATGTGATACCCCACCTGTTTAATCATGCCACTAACCAGGGCTGTGTGTGTGTAATGGGGGACAGTGATGGGACTGGGACAGGGACCTAGAATGAATTCTCTTTCATTGATTCTGAGCACAACCCACTTCCTGACTGATTTCTCTAAGGGAAGTTAAAGGGAAGGCGGCCTTAGAAGGCAGGAGTTGGGGAAGGTGGCTTTGGCATCTGCCTAGAAGTCCAAGAATGGGATTTAAGGCTCTAGTCACATGTTTTCACACACAAAGATACCTCAGACATTAGATATCCTCACGTCACTTCCTGCTTTTATGCTAAAGGGACTCCCAGGTCATTCCTCACTACCTCTCCTACCTTAAAAACCCACTTCAACCCTCCCTTCCACCAGTTAGCTAAATCCAGCTGCCGAACTCCAGGTGGTGCAGGGAGGAGACATTTTAGCTTACATTCCCTGATACTGGTCCAGGCAGTGGGCTTTATGGAAAGCTCTTTCTTCACTTCTGTGAACTGTGCAAAGTCACCAAGAGTGGCCCCAGGTGAGAACAAAACAAAGCAAGCTATCACTGCAGCCTAGACTTCATTGGTGTCAGAAAACAGAGCCACTGAGGGGGTGTAGGGTCAAGTCTCCTTGCCTCTTCATTCAGGAAGAGAGAATGAGACCGCTGAGATTGCTCTGGGAGCTCTGGGGCTGCTCTCCTTTCCCTCCCACAGGAAGCTGCCTGGTCTCAGTACTGAAGAACTTCCTGGCTGCCCCTCAACTTAACCTTTCCTCAAATCCACCCCCATCCCACTCTTCGTTCCTAGTCACTGTTGCCTTCTTTTCCTTTCCCCTTCCCCAGCAGGAAGACAGGATCTGAGGAGCTAGTATTTCTCTCTTCAGTCCTCTTTCTCTCTGACCCTTCTTGGCCCTGGATCCTTGGGAAGGATTCTTCCCTTCAGCTCTCCCCAGGACTCACAGCTGTCTCTGGTAGTAGCGATGCAGAAAAGGGTGAGGGGCAGCCCCCACTGCAAAGTTACTGCTTCCTGTGTCCACCAGGATGTTGAGCTGTCAGAGAAAGGGGAGAGGAATACGTTATCAACTGGAAGCTCTGGAGTTACCACCACAGCGTCCTTCACCCCGCCAGCCACATAGCCTCCTTTTGAAATGTCCAGGGTGAAGCTTCCATGAGGTAGGACTGGACAGGCAGGCACCTGTCCAGTACCACGACCACAGACAGAACATGCTGTCCTATGACGTCCTCAGCATGGCCTCAGAAACCTTGTGTCTGCTACTGTCTTCTCTATAGAATCAACATTTACTGTGTCATCAGAGCCACATTATCTCTGTGTGTGTATGTATTATCTCTAGTCCTGTCTCTCTACCCTGAGATTTCCCTTACTTACATTGTTTACCTGTCTGATTCTGTCTTCAGAGCTTGCCCTTTCCCCTCCTTTTCTAGTTCTCCTAGGAAGCACATCACTCAGCAGGCAGCCTTGTTTGTCTTCCTCCAGCTCAGAAAGGACTGTTCTAGGAGCTGGCACTGGTGAGGGGGGCTGTGGGGCCCATGATGGCAGGTCGGTGCCCACATGTTTCTGACCCTGCCTGTAAGAATGAGGCTTCCCATGAGGGGCTCCCCTTCTGTCTCAGAGGTGACACAGACCAATGAGTCCTACTGTCAGAAATGGTGAGGAGTCAGGAATCCAGTATCTCATCAGGGCCCTGGTTTTTGGCTAAATGAACATGGACAGGTGTCTTTTTGGTATTCCTTGTGCAGCTCCTAGCATCTCTTTTACTTGTCCCTCCTTCCTCTTTTGATGGCCTGACCCCTCCCTTAGTCAATCCAAAGCCCTTTTTCGAATGACTAATATATCCTCATAGGCAAAGAGGAAAGGTCACTGTCCTGAGAAACACAGTCATCTGTAAAGTGAGTCCTTTCTTGCCAACTTGCCAGGTCCACCAACCTCAGCTTCTCCCCTGAGCTCAGGGCTTTTCTTTTCTGTATCTTTTCTCCTCAGTGCAGTGAAGTCAGCTGACATCAATTTGGGTCCAGGCTCTGACATTGTCACCATAGGCAGGTCACCATGCTTCTCTGGGCTCCAGTATCCTCCTCTCTGCTGGCTCCTTCTTGCTCCAGTGGTCCTCTGTGGCACTGCTGACTGCACCTCCCCCAAGGCCTGCTCAGGCTTCTTGGCCTCCCTCAGTCTCCAAAGACACCTCTTCACTGTCACCCCAGCTCTCTGACCCTGCTTTGGCCCTCCTTCCCAGCTCCCCACTCCTGGCTTGGTTCCCATTTTCCTCCCTGCCTCTTTCCTGGACTTCTCTCCGTTGTCCCTTTCCCTGGTCTCCCAGCAGCCTCCAGGCTCCAGATGCTCTGCTTTTAGAGAGAATCAATAAAGCTGGAGGCACAGCAGTTCAGATTTCAATCAACAAAGTTAATGATTAAAAAGGCTTCTTCACCCACCTACTCCCCAGGATCCTCCTCCCCCACCTGTCAGGACTCTGCTCCCAGCCCAAGTTCAGCCTCCTATAGGCAGGGATCCCTGCTATCATGTGACCACAACACTGGTCCCCGTGGCTGTTCATGGGAGGACTGCCTAGAATGTGTGCCTGGCTGGCTCTAGGAAAATATCACCACTTTTTACACTGGAATAGAGCTTTTATCTGGAGATTTGACATCCCAGCTGTTTCAGGCCCACCCTCTTCCAAACACCTCTCCTCTCCTTCAGAGGGAGGGGCTCTTTCTGTAGGCCACTCCCTCTCCAGCCAGGAGGCCAGGTCACTCTAGTTGCCCTTCCAGTCCCAGCCTTTCTCCTTGTCTGAGGAAGAAAGGCTGGGACTGGAAGGGCAAATAGAGTGACCTGGCTTCCCCTTTTCACCTCAAAGGAGGTCAAGCCCAGGGAAGAATGACCCCCTCCACTCCCATTTCGCTCCACTCGCTGCTCACTCATCCTCTAAGAGGAATTCAGGCCACCATTGATCTCTCTTCCCCCCCCCGCCCCCCAAAATGGGAAATCAAAATAAGCAGTTGAGATTTTCTACTGACCAAAATGTCTGTCCTCTGCAGTGCGATCCTGCCTCTGAGAGAAATGATTTCTGGTCCTGTGCTTCAACATATCTAGCGTGAACCCCCTGGCCAACCTCCCACAGAAGTCTCTGATAGGGCAGGGGCCTTTGGCAACCAGGGCTACCACACGCACCATGAAACAGGGCAGTTAAGGAGAGCCCAAAAGAGGAAAATAGTGCTGCCAAATCTTCTAAGCAAACGCCTTTACCTCTCATTTCACCTCTTATTCCACCCAACAGAGGCCATCAGATGGGACCTCCCTCACCTCCCACAACCAGGCATTGCAACCTGCCTGGCCAATCCTTTGGCCACACAGGCCAATCCTTTCTCTCAGCTGTCCCTCCTCCTGGCTCCAGAGGGACTTCCATCTTGGCTTGAGAGCCAATTCCCTCCTCCCTTCTCAGGCACTTTACCCCTTAATTATCCCTGTCCTTCAGGTCCTTCAACTACCCTGCTGTTCCCCCATCTGACTCCCACCCCAAACCTGCATTCTTCCTACTGGCATTTACAAATGCTGAGTCTATACATTAAAAAAAAAAAAAAAAAATCTTTAATCTCACATCCGCCTCCAGCTACCATCTCTCTCCTTTCCCTTCACAGCCAAAGTTCTCAGCCAAGCTGTCTTCATTTCTTCACCTCCCACTCATTCCACAACCCATTCTAAAAGTGAGTTTCGCCTCTATCCCTCTCTCCACTATAAAACAGCCTTTACTACAGTTACCAATGATTTCATGTCACCCAATACAAAAGACATTTTTCAAATCGGGCCTCATTTTACTTGCTTTCTCCGGATCATTCAATACTGCTGACTTCTCCCTCCTGAAAACACTCTTCCTTGCATCCTACTGTGTGGTTGTCCTCTGTCCCTCTGGTCATATCTTCTCTGTCTGTTCTGCAGGCTCACTTCTCAAGCTTTGGGCTTTGGCCCTTTCCCTCTTCTGCCGCACTCTCTCCCTAACATGGTTGCAGCTGCAGTTACCACCAATATGCCGATAACTCCTAAGCTTAGAGCTCTAGCCCTTTCCTCCCCTTTGAGATCCAGAAACACATATCAAACTGCCTCAAAGGTACCTCACATTCATGATGTCCAAAGCTGACCTTACATGGACCAGTCCATCTGTTTTTTTCCCAGTGTTCTCTATACTAGTGAATGACATCACCATCCTTCTGTTCCATAAGTCAGCAACTTCAAAGACATCCTAACACTTTCCTCTTCTTCACATTTCTATCCAATGCCTCAATACTTAACAGCCTTAAAAGACTCTTGAATGTATTTATTTCTTGCCATCTCCCTTGCCACCTGTAGGCCAAGCTATCATCATTTCACCCTGGAATATGACTGTGGCTTCTCAACTGGTCACGGCACATCCAGCACCCTTGACCTTTCCAACCTGTTTTTGCACTTTGGCTAGAGTGATCTTTTCAAAGTGCAAATGTGACCATGTTAACCCTCTCTAGGTCAGTGGTTTCCCTTTGCTATTAAAATAAAAACTTAAAGCATTAACATTTCCTACCAGGTCCTTCATGGTCCAGCCCTGCCTACATATCTAGCCTAGCTTGTCTCGTATTCCCCCATGCCCTCTGCCTACTAGCCACACTGGCCTTATTTCAGGTCCTCAAACCAGCCATGGTCCCTCTACTCAAAGGCTGTTGCACAGGTCATTCACTCTGCTAGACCATCCTCCTTTTCACTTGCCGTCTTATCTACTCATCTCCTATCATCCTTCATTCTGAGCTCAAAAGGGACTTCCTAAGGGAGCAAGACCAGGTGGTATTCTCTTGTTAAAATGCTGCCATAAAACTTGCCACCCTAATTTCACATTGACTCTCATCTCCTTTTGTATCTGAATTTTTAAAAATCCCCGTTGTGTCCTTAGTAGGTGTCACAATGACTAGCAGTAAGTATTTCTTGAATTAATGAATGATTAAAGGAAAGAAAAGGGGAAAGAGCTACCCTATATTTTGGGGGAGGAAAGGTTCCTTCAGTGACTCCCAAACTGTGAGAGTTTTTAGGTTATAAGTGTGGCTCTCAGACCTGCCTTCCTCTCACCAGTCTCCCTGGTTTGACACAAGATGTGAGTCTTCAGGCAGCCTGAAGTCCTGGAGCCATCTTACTTCTTCCACATCACTTGGGGCCCTGCCAACTCAGGAGTCTCCTAGCTATTGCCTTTAGGTGCCCAGGGGACCAAAGACTGGGGGTCAAGACTAGGTCAGTGCCAATCACTTAACAAACAAATGTGCCCCTGGGACCTTCGAGGGAAGCCAGCTTCATGGGAAGTGCTAACAAGTACCACAGGGAAAGACACACCTGCCCATTTCACTCTGCAGATAAGGCTCCCCTGGGGAAGTCTTCAGCAATAGATATTGGGTGATTAGATAGGTATAGAAGTGGTGAGTTTATGGTAAACTCTTTGTTCCCCAAATCCCAGCTACCTTGGGCCCAGCTCACACTAGCAGGCAGCTCAGATACTTCAGGCTAAAAAGACCTTTTAGGAGGCATCTGTCCATTAGCCTGGAGAGATGGGGCTCTTTGCAATTCTGAAAGATCTCTATTAAGATCCACATTTCTTGGTAGTTTATCCTAGGGTGTTACCAGTTTGCAAACCTCTGGGGAGGGGGCTTTAACTCTAATTCTTCCTACCTCTAATTGTCCTAGTCTTTTTCCTTCTGTTTGGCCTCAGAGTTGATCGGAGAAGAGCTCTTATACTTTTGTATAACAAGCCTTTTAGCTAAACTGAGATGTAGAAGCCTTTCTTCTATATTTCTGAGGAGGAAACTGAGACCTAGAGTGAGTAAGCGACTTGACCTATCTTACACAATAAGCCACAAAGCCAGGAGAAGGATCTATTGGTTCTGACCAAGCCCAAGTGTGTTCTTTCATCTCCTTTACCTTTCCTTCTCTCAATTGGAGAGAAAGCATATGGTAGATTGTTACACTAATGAATCATACCCCCTGTATCCATGTCCTTGTGTGATCCCCTCTGACACTGACTCTGGGCTTGGCCATGTGACTTGCTTTGGCCAATGGGACATCAGCAAAGGAGTTAAGCTGAGGTTTGATAAGTGCTTGTGCATTGGGCATTGCCCTCTTGGAATGCTACCCTGAGATTGTATGGGAAGCTCAATCTGGCCTCCTTGAGGATGAATGACTTCATGGAGAAAGAAGCCCAGCAGGCTCAGCTTAGTCCGGCCCCCAGCTGACCCACGAGCTGAATGTAGCTACATGAGTGAAACCAGGTAAGACCTGTAGAACCACAAGCCAATGCACAGAATTCCAAGAAATAAAATGGCTCTTGTCTTCAGCCACCAAGTTTTAGAGTAGTTACACAGCATCAGATAACTCATACAAAACTATCTGAATTGATAGTAAAAGTATCTAACTGGGATAAATTCCTGGGATTCTTGACCTTGGGGGCATCTAACCAACCACAGGTCAACTCCAGTGGTCACTTTTCCCCTTCATCACCATGCTTCTTGTGAGGTTTCTCAGTAGCACAACGGACTCTCACTTCTGCACCTTTGCGTATGCTGTTTTCTTTGCCTGAATTAAACTTTCAAGTCACAGTTTAAACATACTTTCTCCCAAAGCTCTTGCCTTGATGCCCCCAAACAAGATTAGGTCCCTCCTCTTGTAGGTCCTCAATAATACCTGTGCTTCTTTGTATGTCACTCATAAACTTTTAATTATTTATCTAATGCCTGTCTGTCCCACACACTGTGAGCTCCACAGGGTGGGAGCACATTTGTGTCCTTATTATCTAATTCTTACCTAGCCCTCAGTAGGTGCTCCATAATGATATTTTTAAACTGACAGTAATTGCCTCATTTCCTGTAGTTCTCTGTGACACCACAGACTCTTGCTATTAATTCTCAGCCCCAGAGTCTTTGCAGGGGTGATTTTCAATCTGGTACTGTGCCTGGTGACGATGACATTGACACCCACCATAGCCATGCAAGCTGACTGAATATCCACCAAGTTCTTAGAGTAAGTTGTAGTGACTTCAGGGATCCTTGCTCCCAGAGCCTTCTGAGCCAACTTCATCTGCTTTCCTAAGTGGATGTTCTCAGACCTGAGCATACCTAAGGCTGAGAGAAGGGGGCAAGGAAAGGACATAAGGAGCCTAATGTCAGCAGCTGGGAGTGGCTGAGGGCAGCAGGGCACCTAGCTCCTGCCTCAAACTGAGTCCAGCGATTGGAACCTGTCCAGGTTTCTCCTACCTTGACCAAATCAGCTGACTCAATGAAAATGGATTCCTTTCCCCAGATAGATCCCCCACCTTCCACTTCGCTCTCCAGATTGAAGCTGGCAACTGATACCTGGGAGCAAGCAGGCTGCCAGGCTCCCTACCTTGGATTGGGATTTTGTAGGGAATCTCAAGGTGGGTGGGTCACACCAAACCTTATCTAGTATACCCTGTTTAGACAGGATGCTCCATTTCCCCCCAGCCTTAAATCCAACTCAACCAATATTTATCAGTGCTTCTGATTCCAATGAGATGGTGGATATGAATGGTCAAAAATATACATGTCTGTTCTGAAAGATCAGATCTAAGACGATTGGCAAACTTTTTTTTAAAGCAGTAGAACCCTTTTCCAATCTCATGCAGAATCCCAGTGTCCCAAAGAGAGAAAAAGCAGAGATGTTCTGTTTGAAGGAGGTTTTACTTCTTCTGTGTCCATCCCATCCCCAAGGTAGCTGGCAAACCCCTCGTCTGTGAGGTATCATGGCTGCTATTAGCTACCTGCTTTTCATTGTCAGACCTAAGTCCTTCCTGCTGTCTAACCATATCCCACCCACAGGTCACAGTGGCTTCAATCTTCTCTGGGTCTGTCCTCAGTTGCAAATGAAGCTGATGCGGCATAAACCCACTTTCCTCCATGGCACTTAGGTCATGCTCAGCACATAGGCTTGTTTGCTTGAGCCATTGGGAGATACCAGGGTTCGCTTCTTGTGCCCCTTGGCAAAAACTCCACAGGCACTGGAAAAGAATTATTGGTGGCGTTCACTGAGCCTGAGAAGCCAACCAAGGAGACATATTGACTGGACACAGTAGGATTATAGTGGGCAACAGAGAAGGTAGCCATAGGGCTGTCACCATTTAGAAGGTTTGATGAAAGGATGTGTTGTGGTGGGAGAGGCAGGGAACTCAGCCAGTTGCTTTGTGTTTTTGTCAGAATCTCCGAGAAAAAAGACCTAGGAGTCCTGGCTCCTCCATGTCAGCCCCTAGGACTACTGATTCATCACTCTCCTCAGAGCATGTACCTCCCTTCTCAGGATCCACTGGCCACAGCACCTGAAGATGTGACAGATGAGCATCAGTGAATGCTTCCCAGTCCTCTGTAGCCCCTTGCCAGGGGAAGCTCAGGGCAGCTCTAGGACTGGGAAAATGGCCCGGCTCCTTCCCAGAACTCCCAAAGAGAGATGCCCATTGCCCAGGCCCCAAAGAGAGATGGCTCCAGCAGACAGAGAAGTTAGCTGTCAAGTAGCGGGACTTCCCTGGGAAATGTTTCTCTTCCTGGATTTTCAACCAGAATTTTCTGCTTAGCTCTTTATTGGAGATACTGGAGAAGGGATCCTGACCTTCAATCTTAGTGAGAGGGCATAGTCTTTCTCAACGCCCCCACTCCCAGATGAACTCTTTTTTTTTTCCCTGACCTGGGGAGGCAGAGAAGGAGTGTGTGAACTGACAACAGGAGGGTCCTAGCAAGGGCCTATGTGCAACCTGAAGCCCAATCCCAGTCAATCTAGTGGTCTCAGGGACTGGGTAGGCACCCTTAGAACTAGGATTCCTCCTGTTTTGTCTAGTTTGGAGGGTGATTCTTTGAATTCAATCGTTTTCAACATTTTTAGTATCAGAACTTAAAAAGAAAGAAAGAGAGAGAGAGAAAGAAAGAGAGAGAGAGAGAGAGAGAGAGAGAGAGAGAGAAAAGAAAGAAAAAGAAAGAAAGAAAGAAAAAGAAAGAAAGAGAAAGAAAGAAAGAAAGAGAGAGAGAGAAAGAAAGAAAGAAAGAAAGAAAGAAAGAAAGAAAGAAAGAAAGAAAGAAAGAAAGAAAGAAAGAAAGAAAGAAAGAAAGAAAAGAAAGAAAAGAAAAGGAAGAAACATAACCTAGAATTCCACCATATAAAAAAAATAAAAGTTGAGCTATTCTGGGAGGGCCAAGAGATCTGGGAACAGGTAGGAGTGGGGAGTACTTGGCAATGGGAAGAGTGGAAGGTATAGAGCTTACCTTTCTCCTAACCTTCTCCCTCATGCTCATGGTCCCTTTACAGAATTTCAAAACCCACAGTTTGAAAACCATTTTAAGCACAGTGGAGGAAAACCACTTAGCCCTTCTTGGTTTCTGAGACCCTGAATCCTCATCATTTTATATTTCTCTGGTCATTTCATCTTGCTTCCTTGATCCCTAGTCTACAGATGATATTTTTTCCCTGATCATTTTCTTCTTTTATCTTCATTCTCTCAAAGAGTATTTCATTTGCTAACATGGCTTCCACAACTACCTCTCTGCAGATGACTCTGGGTCTACCTGCCTAGTCCTAATTTCTCTCCTGGTTTCCAGATTCCCATTCTCAGCTGATTGCTGGATCCATCCACAAGAATGGTCCATGGGCATCTCAAAGTCAACCAACATGTCTCAGACTATAGAACACTGGAAAGAATCCAGTATTCGGACTTGGAGTCCAAAGACCTGGATTTGAACACTAGCTTTGTTCTTAGCTGAGTAACTGGGCAAACCACTTAATCTCACTGACCCTCAGTTTTCTCAACCCCCAAATGGACATGCTAATACCCATATCTTTTAATAAAAGCAGAATAATAGATATGAAATTTTGGTAAACTATATCTTATGCTTTAAAAGCTTGTTCCTTTTGCAGTGTTCCCTGATGTAAACAGGGAGGTTGGAAGGAGGGGAAGCACCTTCTTTTCCCTTTCCCTTACCAGGGGCAAAGACCACTTGGGTGACCCAATAGGTGAGCGCTGGCCCTCGAAGGACCTCTCCCTCTTTCTGTCCTCACTGCCACCACCCTCCTTTAGGCCTCTTGCATCCCAACTGAGATCCTCCTCTCAGTCTCTAGAGTATCCAAGTTATCCTCCACACTGAAGGCGTTTTCCTCAAATCAAAACTACACTAGACCATTTCTCTTCTCATTTATTACAAGAACTCGGCTGCCTCTAGAATAAAACCCAAACTCCACCCGCCAAACAGCATCCTGACGACAACTTCCAGCTTCTTAGCATTGCTCGTGCCTCTCTTCATGAAGTGTTCCTCCCTACCACTCTCCAAATAGCAAAGCGTTCTCCTCTTTCTAGGCCATATTCAAATGCTACCCTTTTCCAGCAAGCCTTCCTAACACCCTGTCAGAAGTTACCACTTCTGTCTCTGCACTTCCAAGATTCACTGTTCTTCTATTTGTACTAAATGCATTTTGTCTTGTGTGTTATTTAGGTGTTTATATGTGTGTCTCATGCCAAATTGTGAGCTCTCCAAGTGCTAAGACTGTGACATTATTTTTCTTTTCTGCATACAATAGGTGCTCAACAAATATTTGTTAAACTCAATCGACTATCACCAGATTTCAATCCTAACATTCAATTATTATCCTGTACTTAGATAGTGATGCTCATACCATTATAATGAAATGACATTCCTTCATTTAAGGAAAAAAGAATAAAAATACTTTCACCAAGAGCTCCAGTTCTGCAGTTACAGTTGCCCATCAACAGTCCCATTCTTACAGTTTATTTATTCATTTGCTCAACATTTTTAGGTGCATGTTCTGAGCCTGGTACTGTCATAAGTATTAGATAAAGAGAAATAAGACACTGCAAAAAATAAATAAACAAATTAAAAAGGCATCGTTCTCAAGTGCTTGATGTTGTATCTGGGAGACACACAAAAACAGTTATATTACATTTGGATAAGTGTAGTAAGGGACATATGAGCGGGTATCATGGGAGAATGGAAGAGGGATGTTCATGATAAACTCTCTTTCTCTTCCAGGACACACAAATAGGTGGCTAGGTGTAGCAGGAGGAACAAGGATAAGACGGGGATCTCAGCTTACTGGCCTGCCACGTTGCCAACTGTTTACCTTTTCAGTTTCTACTCCTTCTGCTGGAAGCTATGAATCATAAGAGAATATATGTGTATATGTAGATATATATTTATTGTAAAGAATAAAATAATCTATGTAGAATATATTTTCAAAACTTTACATAAACTACAACTATAAATACAGGTATATATTTTATACAAGTTCTGCTAAGGCATCACTTCCTGCCTTCTTGCCTATTCCCTTAATGGTCTTGTTTTCTTTCATTCACTCCATATCAGAATCTCGAAATCATCTTTGACACCTTCTTCTTCACCCTTCACACCAGTGTCACCAAGTCCTTTCCATCTGCCTTGTACTATTCCTTGCATCCTGGTCTTCCCTTTCCTTTTCATCTTATCATAGCTTCCTACTGTCCTTGACATTAGTGCTTCACATTTGGATTGTGTGACAGAAACTCCTGTCCTGTATCTCAGTTCTATTTCTAAAATTCAGATATCTCTTCTTAAAAGACTGCTTTCTTTATGTCATTCCCCTGCACAAATAAATCCAGTTTTTCCCTCTGCAGAAGAAAGTCCAAACCGTATAGCTTGACACTTAAGGCCTTTGGCATTTTGGTTTTATCTTATTTACCCAAACCCGTAACATTAACTGGACTGGATTTCTCACTGAACAAACATGCCTAAGCCCAAACACACATAACTCATTCTCTCATTTGTTGGTGGAGCCTCTCCTGGTCTGCGGGACCTCATCTAAGGGAGGGAAGAAGTGGATATATAAGTAAAATGCAATTACATTTCCATGGGACAGGTGAATTTCCCCTCTGGGAATGGCCTCCTTCCTTCTCCATCCTCCAAGACCATGCCTACAGCACACCTCCTCTGTGAGGCTTTCCCTGATTTTACCTCTTCCTGAACACCTATAGCACTCACTCTTGGTACTACTGTAGATAGATCAGTGCTTGTCAAACTTGAGCCACAGCCTCTGAAATTGACTCAGTAGGTCTGGGATTCGGCCAAAGAATTTACATTTCTAACAGGCTCTAATGACAAATTCTGGCGACCTCATTTTGAGTGCCACTGCGATGGATTACCTTGTACCAGCATTTATACTTTCACTTCCACACTAAACTTTTTACAGGCAGAAAACTTATGTTCCAACTCTTTGTGGATCAGCCCCCAAACCCAGTAATTAATTGCATGGCACATAGAAAGTGCTCACTTTTACTTGTTCAGAGTATTTTGCCATCCATATTCTTACATAGTACTTAAAACAGCCCACCAGGCAGGGAGAAAGGGCCTCCTTCTTGCAGACTGTCAGGGAGAGAATCAAAGTCACTGCAGAGCAGAGACTGCTGTCATTGATTCGGGTTTGGAGCATAGGGTAATCCACAGTCCTTTTTTTTTTTTTTTTTTTAAATCATTTTTGTTGTTTATCATCTAAAAACCCAGTTTTTAATATTTTTTTCAAGTAGAATTGAAATAATTCAATATTATTTTATATTCACAGTCCTTCTGACAGTGGTCTCCCTGGCACTGGCTCCTTGGGCTGGTGTTGAACTTTAAGCCCACTTTCCCCTTCTCCTAAAAAGGAGCAGGAAGGTACTGACATTTATTGGGCAATTACTCTGCCAATTTCTGGGCTGGGGGATGTATCACAGAGGTCCAAGGAAGTACAGTAACTGGTCCCTCGGTTCTACACGTGTAAAAAACACAGAGGCCCAAAACACTCGTTTTTATGCTTCATCACATAGCACAGAAGAGGCAGAAGTGGCTAGACAAGATAAGAGAAAGCAACTTCATATTTACTGGAGCTCAATTATGTGTCCAGGTGCACTGTTCCAGGTGCTTTCGCCTACATAGTCTCATTTAATCCTCACAATTACCTAGCAAAGGAGCTCTCATTTCACCCACTTTAAAGAGAGGCAACAGCCTCCGAGGTTATATCCTTTGCCCGAGGCCACATAGCTAAGAAGAGGAAAAACTGGAATTCCTGGTTTGTCTGACCCCAAAGCCCTTGTTGGTTCCACAGCCCTGTTCTGTGTCCATGTCACGGGATCTATGCACAGTTTTCACAGCACATCACGGTCCCAGGTCTCCATGTCCTTCTGATGCCTGACAACACCTGGCATCCTGGTGACCATGCAGCTGGGGGTCTAGATTCAGAAAATGTCCTCAAACTGAGGACTGATTTGAGACTGTTTCTGGGCAAGCTATGGTGCACAAGAAAGAGAAGGGATAAGTAGGGGGAGACCAGAGACTTGGATCAGCCGGGAGGCAGGAGGACTGGATGGCAGGGACCTAGGAAGGCTTGCTTCCATCAGGTAATTGGGAGGTGGAGGCTTGTAAGAGCTGTCCAGGGAAGTGTAGCTGTTCCTATACATAAACACACTTGTACCTTCACAGACCCTACCAAGGACAGGAGTCCTGGACAGAGATCCAGAGAAGGAAGAGTGGCTCACAGAGATGGGCAGGCTCAGGTTCAAGGTGACACACACCAGCACTCACAGAACCGTCCTGGCACCCATGCCCAGATACCCACAAAGGAGACAAATGTGCATAGAGGTCAGCCACGGCACCCCATGGAGGGCTGCTCATGCCCACACTCCCATGCACCCACAGAGGTGCAGAGGATGCAACCTCCACCAGCCACCTTGGAGGTACCCTGGAGGACTATAAGGAAGGATGGAAAGAGCTAGCAGTATTTTCACCATCATGGCCATTTCCATCCCTGCTCCCCCCAGCACCTATATCAGCTCATGGAAGGAGTCTCATTCATAGAAGAGGGTACTGGCTCCTTTGCTGCAATTTGTCCTTTCTCCAGGCTCAGTTCAGTCCCCTCTGGCCTGTGTTCAGAGGCTTGGAGGCATGGAGCAGGGGAGGGACTGGAGTGCAGATGCAAAGAGGTGAGGGTGGAGGAGGAGGGAGGGGCTGATGAAGGCAAGAGTTTGTCCAGGGCTTCTGGGCTAGACTGAAGGTCAGAGGAGCTCAGACACCTTACTTTGCTGTCCATGTAGCAGTCCAGACAGTGGGAGAAAGGGCCTGACCCAACTCATGCCAGGATTCCTTGGTCTTCAAGGTGCCAGGAATTATGGTGGGAACCACAGTTCCAGGAACAGCAGAGGAGGGGATAGGGTTGGGTGACCAAGATCTGGAGTGGTGGGGTTGGTGGACTCAGGCTTGGCCAGGGCTGACACCTGTTCATAGTGCCCCCTATGGCTTGGACCCTTCCCCAGGTCAGGTTCTCTGCACTGAAGTGTCTCTCTTGCCCTGAATCCTTACTGAGGGGAGGCTGGGAAGCCTGTGAGGGGAAGGGAGGTGGGAAAGGGGAGCTTTGGGAATGATTGTTACCAATATGATCCCAGAGGAAAGGATTGGGAGAGGGTCTCTCCTGCCCACACCATCCAGCCCACTTTAGCAGGAGCCAGCATGCTGCATTCCCAGCCTGTTCTCACTCTGCTCATGCAGGAAGAAGGGTAGGGCTAGCCTGACGACCTTACCGTCTGTGGGGGGCTGCCCACGGTCATCTCCACGTAGTAGCCCTGACCGGACTTGCCCCTCAGGTTGTCCACCATCTCTACAAAACTGCCCCTCCGGCCAGGATCCTCCGGCTCCTCGTCAGTGTCCCGGGGCAGCCTCAGTCCCAGCGGAGTCCCCCCAATCCCACTCCGCAGAGGCAGCCTGATGCCAGGCTGAGTGCAGTGGGCAGGCAGCACTGCTGAGCCCATCCACAGCAGGAGCCAGGGCAGTGCTTGGGCCATAGTGGGCCCTGGCCTTCTGGCCCGCGGGACTCACTTGGGCCCACGTCTGTCCCTGTTGTTTGCCCCCAACTCTGGTGGTGGCTTCTCAGGAGAGAGAGCTGTGCGGCATCAGGGCTCCAGAGTCTGCAGGCCCCTGAGCCAGTCCCGGGTCCAGGCTGTGGGTATCCGGCAGGAGCAATCCGCAGAGAGGGAGAAGGTGAAGAGACAGATACTGGTTACATCTGGCCAGCGGCGTCCAGCCTCAGCACAGGTCTGGGAGAGGATGGCTTGGGACCTCCGGGCGGCTGGGCGGGGCGGGCATGGCAGGTCGGCAGCGACTGGTTTCTCCGTCCTCCCGGCAGGTCAGCAGCGGGGGAAGAAGCAAGGCTCCGGGCTCCTGCAGCTGCGTTTGCTGGTTAGGCCACCATAATCCAGCTCCCAGCTCTCAGGCAGGCTGGGGAGGCGGAAAGACTTGTGGCGGCGGCTGTCAAAGCCAAGGGTTTTCGCTGTTCCCTGGGATCGCTGGGAAGTGTAGTCTTCCCTGGGCAGGCAGCCCAGCTTCCGGCGCTGGTGAGGGGTCTGGGATGCCCTCTGCCGAGTCGGAGTCCACCCTGCAGGACCCTGGTGAGCAAGGTTGCCTTGTCCCTCGCAGTATGAGAAGGGCCATTAGAGTCGAGTGTCAGCAGACCGCTCATTCTGTCTGTCCATCCTTCATTCTGGCATCCACTGTATGCCAGGCATTCTGCCAGGCACTGGGGCTACAGAGAGAAATAAAATGCACATGAACCCAACAAAATGATGTGGCCCTAAGGAGTAGGGGTTTGGGGGGGACCCCTGGGAGATTTGAGAAGACTCAGTGAAGGAGGTGGTGATATTTAATAAGAGCCTTAAAGAATGGGTGGAATTTCCACGAGCACTGGAGCCTGCAATCTGTGGCCAGATGAGAGCCAGTTGGGTCTTCTCTCGGAATCTTTCTGTGTCTTTGATGCTCTACCTGCCCTCCACTTCACTGCAGATGCTGTGACTTCTCATGACCTTTCTGATTTCTGTGCTGTCAGTCACACTAAAGGTAAATGGCTGTTGTCAGCTTTAAAGTGTTATCACTCCAAGAAATATCTGTATATTAATTGGTAAGAGCTTAAAGTGAAAAGCTTTAGAGCTCTAATAGCTTAAGAGAGAAAAGCCATTTGATTATATCAACATATTATTTATCAAATGTGGAAAGCTGTTGTTAAAATTCAGCAGTCATTCTGATGAAAACTACAGGGAAACTTCTTAAATAAGGTAACAAAATCGCAGAAAACATAATAGTAACAGGCTAAAGTTATTTCCATCAAAGTCAGGCTCAGGAAAGGAAAGGACATTATCACTGCTCTTACCCCACATGGTTAGGTCAGTCTAGCTAACTCAGTAAGATGAGGAAATGAAACAAGTGCTATAAATATTAGAAGCAAAAGAATCATTATTTGCAGATCATATGATAGGACAGAAAATCCTAATCAATAAACTGATTAGGCACAAGTTAAAAATAAAAATTGATAGATTAGTGTATGTATGGGAATTTTGTATATGATAAAGCTGACATTCATATCAGAAAAAATACATTATTCAATAACTGTTGTTGGGACAACTGGCTATCCATTTGGAAGGAAAGAAAACCCCTATCTCAGATAGTTCAAAGAGCTTAACATTAAAAATAAAACTATTGGAAAAATAGAAGAATATGTTAATAATCTTATGTTGAAGAATGTCTCTCTAACAAAGGTAAAAGATGTATTTTTTTAAATGGGCAGGCTTAAATACTTAAATTTTGAACACTTCTGTAGAATCAGACTTCCAGTATTCCAATTCCAGTTCTGCCACTTAGTAACTGAGAGAGCCCAGGCTAATTACTTGTCCTTTCAGTGTATCAATTTTCTCATTTGTAAAAAAAGAACAACAGTACATACCTTGTAATGTATGAATTAAAAGAGATAACCCATGTAAATCACAAAGAACGGTGTCTGGCATATTGTAAATGCTTAATAAAGGTTAGCTATTAGTGTTATTAGCATTATAATTTCTGAGAAAAATGACATTGACAAAGTTAAAAGATAAGTCACAGACTAGTAGACAACATTTGTTACACAATAAAGAGACGAAAAATAAATGTCTATAATATATAAAGAGCTTCTACAAGTCAATAAAACCCCCATAACTTGGTAGAAAAATAACAAAGGATGTGAACAGGTAACTCACAGAAATTCAAATGGCCAATAAACATATGAAAAAAACTCGACTTTATTAAAAGTAAAAGAATGTAATTAAAACAACATTTAGATACCATTATCATTATTTTTTTGCTTCTCATAATGGTAGTATTTGGTGTTGGTGAAGGTGTTGATTGGACTGTAAATTATTCCATTTTTAGAGAGAAATTTGTCAATGTCTATTAAAATGTAAAAAAAAAACTTTTTGAGCAATATTAATTTTAGGATCTTATCCAACAAAAATAACAGTAATTTTGCATTGTGTACAATATCGAAACTGGAAACAAAAGAAATGATTATCAGTAAGGGAATGAGACATTCATTCAACTGAATCCTGCTTAACCATTGTAAAGAATGGAGTAACTTCTTTCGAACTCACCTTGGAAGATGTTTATGACATGTTAAATGAAAAAAGCAAATTGTAGAACAATATGTACATTATGGTCCCATTTCTGTAAAAATTAAAAAGTATACACTTGTGCATATATATCTATACATATAAATTTACATCTGCATAAGCATTAAAATTCTGGTAGATAGGAACCAAAATGTCAACAGTAGTTTTCTCTGAAGTGTCGGATTCATTCCTTCCTTTGTCTGCTCATTCATTCATTCACTCAGCAAATGTCTATTGAGTGCCTACTACGTGCTAAGCACTGTTTTAGCATTGTGGATACAACAATAAGTAAAGTGGACAAAATTCCTGTCCTCATGCTGCTTACATTCTAATATAGGAATACAGACAATAAAGAAATAAAATATACAGTATTTCAGATGGTTATATGTGGTATGGAGAAAAATAAAGCAGAGGAGGGAGATGGAAGGGCAGTTTGCAATTTTAAATAAGGTGGATTGAAAGCACAGAGGGAATATATCACATCTTTATATAATTTTTTTAAATGATAGAATTAACGAGTGTTTTTCTTTCTTATTGTGTGGGTGATTTTCTGTATATTAAAAGTAAACAGTATGAAAAGAGAAGAAATATTTTAATAGTGGAATTTCTGACCTGGAAGTAAATCATAAAATCTGGGACCGATTTGTTTTTTTCCTCCTCCATCCTTGAAAAACCACCCCTAAGTGGTCATCCCTGACTGCAGAAGATAAACACAGTATGTGAAATTCTCAGCCTCTCTTCCTCACTCATTGGGCGTATTACTGGTACATCAATTGGTGCATCGTTTTAGTTATTTACCCCCTGCCCCAAAGACTTGCTTTCTTAATTATTTTTGCCTACAAGCATTTAAAAACTGGTTTGCATTTCTGAGTATAAACCTATAGGGAAACCTGATAAAATGCGTATTGCTTATCTGTATGGATAATCCCACTAATCTCATAGTGATCCTTATTTTATTAGGTCTTCTTTTGAGAGAGCAAGAGATCCATGCTGAAGGACAACAGTTAAGAATTTTGATGGCTATTAAAGTTAACCAGATTGATTGCAAGTTCTTGGACATAGGGACCAAGTCTACAAATGGGTTTTTGAATCTGTTTTGTGCAAGGTCTGTTATAGATGAACTGGTGAGCCCTTAGAGTTTATTTCCAGTCTGGTCCCTTTGGCCTCTTTGTGAGACTTTTAAGGAGCATAAAGAGGAAAGGGGAGCGATGATTTGTCATCTGCAGGCAGACCGAAGGAACTAGAGGCAGACCTGCCACAGAAGGATTTAAAGTTAACCATGATGACTGCATTCTGGATATCTAGTTTGGGATCTACAGGAAGAATAATCTGATTTCCTCATTCTGGGACCAGCCCAGAGTGGTGCTGGGACTAGTTTCAGGAGTTAGGAGCCAGATACTTTTCCACAACGGAATTGATCAGGAGCTTCTCCAGGTGCTCCACTCCCCTTTTCAACTAGTAGCATCTCTTAAATTTACTGTTCTCGTTTTCCCACTGATGTAAAGTCCAGAGCTGTTTTTGCCACTCTTAACTTTTCCAGGAGTTGAAGATGTATGAGAGAAAGGAAGATTTGCCTTCTGCGTAAGCAAAACTGAAGCTCTTTGGAATTGTATTAGTAGCAACCCTTCTGCCAAACAAGGTGTGTGGCGGGGCTACACATTGTGCCACTTTTTTTCTTCTTAAACAGACTCTTTGATATATTATTATCCCCATCTTGCAGATGTGCAAACTGAGCCCTGTGCTCTGGTGAAAAGATGACTAGAAACTAGTCTCTTAACTCCTGGTCAGGTGCTCGTTGATTTAATCAGAGCACGGGGGAGCCGGTTTTTTGTGTGTGTGTGTGGGGGGTGTCTCTTTACCTTACATTCACATTTCTTTTGTTTATTTAAAGCTTCAGTGGGTTGATTATTGATGATCAGTGTATTATTCACCTGATATTAATCGCACTACTAAAAAATGATGAGCAATAAATTGCCTTAGTTAATTCACGTTACTGTAAATACTGTGAATGGTACTTTCCTGCCTCGGAAGAAATTCTCCTCATATCTAAATTCAGAGCTTTTTTTTAATTCCTTGAGGACTCCTCATCAACTGTCTTGGACTACATCTCCCGTTGGGCAGAACGCCTTGGTGATCCGACGGGACATCTAACCAATCCAATTACAGAGCTCTCATTCAGTAACCTATTGATTCCGGGTAGAGGCGGGACTTTCAGTTGCTAAGTTGGTACCCTTTCCGGAAGTGGTTGTTGGCCGCTGCAGGGCAACACCCCGGCGTCCCTGGAAGCGGGGAGCCGGGGTGGTGCTGGGGAAGCTGCGCAGTTCCCGGAGCCCTCTAGCTCAGAGCCTCCCAGGGTCGGGGACAGGTGAGGATGTCCCTGAGGGAGTGGTTGGGTGGTGGTGGGGAAAGGAAGGAAGAGGGAGAGTCGAGGCACTCGTGTGCCAACGAGCGGGATGTGCACGAGTGTGGGCGGGAACTGAAGGAAAAAGTGAAAAAGGAGAGACCGGACTACAGTGCATCTATCCAAAATCTCTGAGTGGCGGAAGGGGCCATGGTGCTGGCGAAGGAGTGACCGCGGGCAGTGTGTGAGCTTGCGAGGCGCTCGTTTATTTGTCCAGTCCACAGTGTGTAAGGCCCGGCCTTCGAACATTACTTGAATATTTCTCTTGTGGGGAAGCTTCCTCCAGGTCGGAATTTAGGGTTAGCAGACCTTCTGCCGTCTTTTGCAGCAGGGAAGTTAGAAAGGTTTTGTTTTTCACTTTCTTTACATTCTTTAAAATCTACCGTCTCCACCTGGAACCGCTGTCCTCTCTTGGCTTCCAAGATTGCTTTCTCTTGGTTCTTCTAACTCAGCCCTCCTCAGCCGCCCTTGCAGCCTCCTTTCTACTCACACAGCCAGCTCCGGGTGATTTTACCCAGAGGTTCAGTTACCATGTATTTAACAGTGACTTCCCAAACTATGGCTACAGCCAGACCTCTTTCCTGAGCTCAGACTTGCTTACTGATCATCCTCAACTGCACACTTCCCTAGCCCTTCCTGTTTCCCCTCATCTGTTCCTTTTCTTGTAGTTCCTCTCTCAGTGAAGGACTTAACCATTCACTTAGCCAAGTCTGAACCAGGATTTCATTCATCTAATATATGCAGTGAATATTTGTTGGGTATTTCCTATATTCTAGGCAGTATGCTAGGTGGGGCTATTGGCGTAGAAATGAACAGATAACAGCGAACAGGATACTGGCTTAAGTGCTCTGATTTCCCTCCTTCCTCTCTCACTGTAGACGTCAAGTCTTATTATTCTGCTTTTAATACCTATAGGCTCTGGTCCCTTCCATTCTCACACTCACTAATTTAGTTCATAATTTTTTGGCCGTGCTTTCAGGATAATAATATTGATGGTTCTAAAGCC
The DNA here is from genome assembly GCF_000151845.1 of Pteropus vampyrus. Taxonomy (NCBI): domain Eukaryota; kingdom Metazoa; phylum Chordata; class Mammalia; order Chiroptera; family Pteropodidae; genus Pteropus; species Pteropus vampyrus. The sequence continues at coordinate 374,172 of NW_011889286.1, read as the reverse complement.
ATGTCTAAAATCTGAGTGGTTTCTCTGCTTCTTTTCTTGCCCTTCTCTAATTAGTTCTTACACAGCTGTCATAATTATGTGAAATCCTGTATTGGCTCCTCATAATGTACACGGTAGAGCCCTTTTTAATGCGCTCCTTGCCTTCCACTGTAATCTCTCTTCTAACACCCCTTCCTTTGCGCCCAGCACTCAGGTCATGTCAGAGTGGTTAGAGCTCAGGCTTTGGAGTCACATAGCTGTGGGTGTGTGTGTGTTCTGCTGTGCCATTTACTAGCTGCAAAAGCTTCGGCAATTTTTTTTTTTTAACCTTGCTAAGCCTCAGTTTCCTTATGTGAAAAATGGGGGTAATAATATCTAGTTGACAAGATGAGGTGAGATGATTTACATGAAGCATTGGTACAGTTCTTGGAACATAGGAAGTGTTAAGTGAGTATAAGCTTTTGTTGTCATAATCAATTCTTTGCAGCCACCACATTCTTTCCTCCTTCTTTCCTTTGTGCATGCTGTTTCTTCTGCCCTAAATCCCCTTACTCCCTTATCCTGGTGAGCTCTTGCTTATCCTTTAAGAACCATCGCAATGGTCCTCTACTCTATGATGCTTTCCCTGATCTTCCAAAGTAAGGTTATTTGCCATTTTGTGTCCCGTTGTATTTTCTGTTACTTCCCTTAATCTGCCTAACATGTTATGTAATCATGTGTTTATGTGCTTGGCTTTCTGATTAGGCCGAACTGGAGTTCAAGCCCACGTGTAATCAAGTCTGTAGCCCTAACAGCCCAGTGCCTGACCCGTGGCAGATGTTTAATAACTGGTTATTGAATGTCTGAATGGCCTTAACTTATATTCCCTGGTACTGAATTTGTCTTCTGGAACAATGTAGAACAAGCCCTTTAAAAATGTGAATAGTAATAACAACAACAACTGACATTTATTGAGATCTTACTACGTTTTAAGTATTTTACATGTATTGGATTATAGTACTTCACAACCTTTTGAAATAGATATTGTTATCCCCATTTTACAGATGAGGAAACTGAAGCAACTTGCCCAGCTGGTAATTGGTAGAGCTGGCATTAAAGCTAAGAATGTTCTAAAAACTGTGCTCATTACTACTACACAATCAACTCTAATGTCTTCCACCGTCTCCCTAAAGCCTTTTCCAGTAAATCTTTTTTTCCCCCACTGTGGTGAACTTTATAATTGTTCAAGGAGGGAGGAAGAAATAAATACATAGGGAACTGTAATCATGCATATGCATGTATATGCTTGCTCTGTTAGTGTTCAGGTGTACAAAGTTTTTTGGCTATGCTGACAAATCAGACAGCATTCATAGGAAGGTAGCCACAACATCGAAGGACTGGGAAACAGTGGCATGTATTGAATGGAAGGAAATGCTTAGCTTGGAGTAGAGAAAACTTGCTGTCTGTAGGTACAGAGGGCAGAACAGGCAATAGAAGAAGTTTCTGAGAAACTGATTTTTGGCTTAATATGGGAAAGACCTTTTCATAGTGAAGAATTATCTAACCATGGAATTGGCAAATAACATCAATAATACTGCTAAATTTGTTTATGGTGTACCAGGGACTATGCTAGGTACTTTACAAGAAGTATCTCATTTCATCCTCAAATAACCTTTTGATGTAGATTATCATGATTGTTTCTGTTATATGCATGAGGTATAGAGGTAGAGGATGTTGCTTAATTTGCCCAATACAGCTGGTAAGAGTGAGAGCTGGGATTTGAATCCAGGTGTTTCTGGCCCCAAAGCTGATGCTTCAACCGCTATGCTGTCTATCACTTAAAGCAGAGAGAGGAAAAATTTGGCATGGGGTGGGGGGCAGTTAGATGAAAGCTCTTACGGGTTTTTCTGGCTCTTGAGATACTTTGGTTCTGTGTTAGTGGTTTATAGCAGAGACAGAGTCCCTCCAGTTTACTTATCTTATTTTGGGCTTGGTCAGAAAATGCAGAGGAAGGAGGGGGCATGGCCCATGCAAGTTTGTGATTTAACAGGAGAGGTGGAACACATTTCCATAGAAAAAAGTAATATTAAGAGCAATATGCATCTATGGCCATGCTACCCTGAACAAGCCTGATCTCGGAAGCTAAGCAAGGTCGGGCCTCGTTAGTACTTGGATGGGAGACCACCTAGGAAGACCGGGTGCTGTAGGCGTTAAAAAAAAAAAAAGAGTAATATGCCTATGAACACATGAAAACTATGTTCTCACTGCTGAGGAGGTTATAAGTTGATGGGAGAGGCTGAGGTTAGCCATGGAGGGCTTCCTGGAGGAGGTATATGAGCTACCTTTTTCTCTTGCTAGATTCTGGGATTAGCAGGAGATGGATGAGTGCAATTGGATGATCCCTCCCCTATAATAGTTATGGCTCATAGAGGGTCTCAGGCCTGGTGGCAAGTAGATCTTATCAGGTTTCATCTGATCTTTTGATAAGTGCTACTTGGAGTACAATATTGATGGTTCTAAAGCCATGTCTAGAGTGCTATGATTGACTAATGATGTCTCCCATAGTCTCAGGCTTGGAGGGAAATGTTAGGACATGTGCCATATATTTGCTATAGCAGATCTCAGGGCTGCTTTCTTAGATATCTTCTCTGTTACCACTCTAGCCCAGGTCATCATTTTCTCTCACCTAGACTAGCTCATGGTTTCCTACCTAATCTCTCTAGCCACTCTGATTTTCTTCCTTTCAATCTGGCTTCCATTCCAGTATGTATTCCCAGCGGCTGCCAGAATGATCTTTCTAAAATGTGTATGTAGAAAAACCATTTCCTGGCTTTCAGCTTTCATAAAGGCCAAATTCTTGGCATGGCCTGGCTTCCACTGACCTCCCCAGCATCATCTCCAACCATGCTTCTTCTTGTTTGGTGTTATTTCTTTTTGAAGGGCCTTTGCATGTGCTGCTGTTTCTGTTAGAACACCTTTTCCTCCTCTCTTTGTCTAGTGAATACTTACTTGTCCTTCAGTTCTCAGCATAGGCTTCATCTAAATCAGGCTTATTTCCTCTAGAGCTCTTACCTCATTTATACTTATACATTTATCTGTGACTGTTTGCTTTGTCACTGTCCTTCACTAGACTGTAGCTCTAAGGGAGTAGCAGCTGAATCTGTTTTTAATCACTATTTCATCGCTAGTGTCCAGCTATAAATAAACCTAGCTCAATATTTTTCGAATGAATAAATGAGCTCTAGTAGTCATTAAACAAATATGGTTTCTCTTACCCCCACCGTCCTCATTTCTATAATTCCTGCCCATTTGGCCCTGTCCTTGCCCATATCTTTTCTGAAGCCAGGCAAAAAGGAGAAAGAAGGTAGAATATAGCTAGCCCATTTTTAAATTTTTTTCTGGCAGAAGGTTTGTTTGACATTTGTGTGATCCATAAATGCAGATTTTCCAGGTTCTTCCTGATGTTTAAATAGTTAAACATAGGTAATTATGTATATAGCTAATTAGGCACTTTGCCATGAGGACGGAGATTTTACCTGCCCTATGCTTTCTGGAGATGGGATGTGTGTTGGGATACGTCACATTTCTCAAATAGAGAATTTTTCAAATTCTCTGAAATAGTTGATACCATATCTTGAATAGATCATTGCCTGTTTGACTGAATAATATCTAGCCTGATGTTCAGACTAATATTAATTTCTCCCTCCCCAGGACCCCTTCTTTTTCTCTTTCTCCCTCATCTCTAACTCAGAAGATTAAAGATGCCGGTGATTCCTTAAACTACCAGGCAGTGGGCCGCACCTATTGCACTGGTTCCTGGTACTTTTCTATTCTGCTTTTTTGGAGTCGGTGGCTGTGTGTAAAGAAGCTTAAGCATTGTGTCTGCATCGGGTTATGGATTCTTAGGTTAGGGAGCAGATTCCCATTTGGTTTTATGGCTGCTTCTTCCCTTAATCATTCTTAGTGAGGCACTGCTTCAAGTTACTGCTTGCAGGTGTCATGGCAGGAATGATAGGTAGCAGAGCCTGGCTCGTTTGGGTCCAGTGGACTGACAAAGGGAACCATCTCTTGTGAATCCTAAAGCAAGACACCTTGCTCATCTCTTAGCTGTCAGGGTGCGGAGAGGGCCATGGTAACGGTCCCTCATAGATCCTTTGCCATTTATCATGGTCTCTCTCTAGGGATCTTGGAACAGATTCAAAGTCAACAGATCTGGCCATTTCCTGAGCACTCGTTGCAGGACACATCCCGACCTCCTTTTGATGACAAGTTCTTTCTGTTCACTTCCCCTGTTTTTAGAGGGCTGTGTCATGCTTGCTGCTCCAGATGGAATAGTGACAGCTTCTGAAGAGGTGGTACAGGAGAGGTCAGGACCTGCTTCTCCCGACTCCTCTTGGTCGCACCAGTGTGGCTGATGCCTCCTTAATTGGGGGACGAACTCTGGGCAGAGCTGTCTACGGCAGCTCCTTAACAGGGTGACTTGTCTCTGTGTCATCAGGCTTCAGGGTGGGAGCTGCCATAGCAGGGAGAGTTGGTGTGACCTGGGGGTCCTGAGGTAGTTGCTGGAGTAGGGATAGGAAGGGAGGAGCAATTCTAGAACTGCACCAGCTTGTCACTTGAAGAATTTGGCACCACCAAGTCCCTGGAGCTAGAAACCTTGGATTCAAGTTGGACTCCTTTCCACTCTTTTCCTCACGTCCTAGTCCTATTAAACCTAACATCATAGCATCCCTCCTATCTGTCGCTTCTTTTCCATTCCCACTGCTTCCGCCCTAGTTTAAGCTCTCATCATCTTTCACCTGGATGGCAGTCTCCTCAGTGGTTTTCCTGACACCAGTCTCTCATTTCTCCAATCTAGCCATTCCACTCTTGCCAGTTTTTATCCTAAAAAAAGGCCACTCTGTGGCACTTTCTTTCACCAAAGTCCTCAGTGACTCTCTCCCTGCCCGCCTTTGCTACAGGGCAGTGTCGAGGCTCTTTAGCATGGTCTGCAAGGCTCTCCATGACCAGACCCTGACCTGGCTTTCTACCCCAGCCCCTACCATGCATGCTAGTATCCTGCACTCCAGAACACCTTATCTGCACATGACCTTCCCTCTCCCTAGAGTAGCTATCTCCACTATCAGAACTCTGGTCAGCTCTTGGTATCAGCTGCTTGACCAAGCCTTTCTTCATCGCTTCAGTGGGAATATGTTATTTTTCTCTTAGTACTCTCAGTGCAGGATGTGTTTCCCCTTCTGCCTTGTACTGCTGTTGAAGTCATGTATGCTCCGTCCACTAGAGTATAAGCTTCCTGAGGGCATTGTCAAATGTGCATAGGAACATGCAAATAGGGATATGTGTTGAGACAGTGTGAGCACACTGGGGTATGTTGGTTTATGGGCAGAGGCGTGTACTGCTAGTAATTTTGGTCACTAGGGTTTTCTAGCTAGGAGTCCTATACTGTTAATTCTTTCTCCCATTCAAGGGAGATAGGAAGTCAAACTCTTGAGAGAGTCGGGTTTTCAGATCTTTTGTGGTCTGCTGAGTGTTCAGCAAGCTTTTGGGACATGTGTCTCAGGGAACTTTCTAGGGCACAGAGCCTGTAAGGCCTGAGTTCTGAGCTGTTGGTCCCACCCTCCACTTTCTCTGGAATCTGGAAAATCCCTGGCTAAGTTGGCTCGAAGAGTCTGGTCTGACCCAGATGCTCCATGACCCAACTCCAACTTTTCTTCTTCTAAGCTGGGTCACTGATTTTCTCTTTGGTTGGGGGGTCTCTGGGATGTAGGCCTTCGAGCCCAGACCAATCATGGCTGGAAGACCCATCCGCATAGGAGACCAGCTGGTTCTGGAGGAAGATTATGATGAGACTTACATCCCCAGTGAGCAAGGTAAGAGGCCTGGGGTGTATTGTAGTAGTTCTTCGAGGGCAGGAATTATCTTTGATTTATCTTTGTTCATCTGATGCAAAGTGTAGTACGTGCACAAGGCTCCTCAGTATATTTGTGTTAGATCAGGGTTGGCAAACAGGCCTAACCTGGCCTAACCTGGCCTAACCTGGCCTGTTGCTTGTTTTTGTAAATGAAGTTTTATTAGAAAATAACCACATTTATTTGTTCATGTATTGTCTATGGCTGCTTTCAGGCTGCAGGGGCAGTGTTGAGTAGTTGTGACAGAAACCATATGACCTACAAAGCCTAAAATATTTACTGTATGGCCCTTCCCAGAGAAAATGTACTGACTTTGGGTTCAATAAGTAATTAAATACTTTGTGTGCTAAGACCAGGGGAAACCAAATTTCTTAAGAACAAACTGAAGTAGTTTTTTAAACAACAATAACATTATTAATAACAATAATAACAAGATTTATTCAGTGCTACTATGTGCCATTGTCTTTAGTAAGGACTCTATATCTATTTCCTTTTCAACTCTCACAGCAACTCATGAGTTAGGTACTATAATTAAACCCCACTTTATAGATGAGGAAATGGAGACACAGAAAGATTTAGTAACTTCCCTACAGTCACAGGGTTCTACTAAGTGGTACAGCTAGAATCCAAACCCAGTAGTCTTATTTCAGGGCCTGCACTTTGAAGCACTATGCTATTTTAGGGGTGAAGATTCCTTTGAAATTCTCATGAATCATGGATTTGGACACACAAATTTTACTTATAATTCTGATGTTTTGTAGGCCTGTTAGGGGTAAGAACTCTTGTATCCCCAGGAATCTGTCGATCCCACATTAAACCCTGGACTTTGCTTATAGCATGGGATTTTTGTTTAAAATTTTCACGTTAAATTTATCATAGTTAGAAAAGCCTGAATTTTATATCATAGTTAGAAAAGGCTTCCCTACTCCAAGAATAAATACTTCTTTCAATGTTTTCCTCTAGGTTTGTTCTCAACCATTTATGGAGTAGCTCAGCTTTCCCTCACTGCTTGGGTGCTGCCTGTGTGTATTTGGGTCTACTTTCTCTTCTTTTCCATCGGACTGTCTAGTTATATACCAGTATCGTACCTTTAACTACTGAGACTTGATAATAAATTCTAGTATCTAGTAGGGCTGAAATACCCTCATTGATTTTTTTCTTCAAAGTTTTCTTGGTAATCTCGTTTATCTCCCCATAAACTTCAGAATCACCTTGTCCAGGGGAGGGCTCTGTATGTGGGAATTGTTAGTATCTTAGAAAAAGTTGTGCTAAATCTATGAATGAACCTAGAGAGGAGTAACATCTTTATGATGTTAAGTCTTCCTGTCATATCCAAGAACACTGTATTCCTTTTCATTTGTGTCTTTTTTTGTTTATCAGGAGTGACTTAAAGTTTTCTTCATATAGGTTTTGCACGTTTCTTGCTCAGTTTATTTTTTAAATATTTTATCTTTTTTGTTTACTGTTGTAAACAAAATATTTTTAAATATTTTTAAATATTTTATCTTTTTTGTTTACTGTTGTAGATGGGTTCTAATATTTTTCTAAGGATCTTTATAAAAACTCTCTTCTGCTCAGTCTGAGTTTAGACATCTTGAGCTCAAGCCACAATTTTCTGCTTATACTCTTGCCCTCCTAGTCTGCTCCACTTAGCATAAGACTGTTCTTCTTACAGGTCATATCAAAACTCAGATTTTAAAATCTTCTGTTATGCTCAGCATAACACTATTAGTGGGGTTTGTAGGGCTCTGTACGATCCAGCCTGGCTACCTGGCCAGGCTCACCTGGTGCCACTCTCTCTGTTGCTCACTGTACCAGTCACGTGCCTTTCTGACAGGTGGACCAAGCTGCTTCTTGCCACAGGCCCTTTGCACCTGCTCTTCTTATGCCTGAGTGCTCTTTCCTCAGTGCTGTGCATGGCTGGCTTCTTTCTTCTTACAGGTTTCAATTGTCACCATTCTGAGCTTTCCTTGACTCTTTCTGATTTTTTTTTTAATGCCTAAAGCACCTGGTCTTCCTAGGTGGTCTCCCATCCAAGTACTAATCAGGCCTGACCCTGCTTAGCTTCCAAGATCAGACGGGATCGGGCATGTTCAGGGTAGCATGGCTGTAGACAGCCTTGACTCTTTCTAAAGGAGTGCCCCCTCCACCTTGACATTTTCTCTTATACCTCATTTACTTCATTGTGTTTATCAGAAGCTTTACCAGTTTGTATAGTTATCTGTTTATTTCTTTACGAGCTGTTTCTTCTACTTGAACATAAGCTTCATAAGGACAGAGACCATTTTTCTCTCTTTCATGGCACTTGGTGACTAGTACATAGAAGGCACTTAAAAAATATTTGTGAAATCAATGAATAAATTAATCCCTGGCTAGCCAAATTTCAGTAGTCCTTTGAAAATGTGCTTTTTTCCCCCTAGTCCCCAGGCATGTCAACATCCAAACTCTCCACTGAGGTGACCCATATTGGTGATGTCTCTCTGGCCTGGGCAATTATCACAAGTATTGATACCTCTTGGGAATTTATTTCATTAATCCTGGGAGCTCTGGTGACATATGCCAATGATCTCATCTATCTTTTTTCTTCTAGGTGAGATAACTCTTAACTCAGTACAAATATCTCCCTTATTCCTCCAGATCTCTCTGGCAAAAGAGCCTTTCTAAATGCTTGGTTTCAAAAGAGTACAACAAAAGTATTAGAGTCCATGATCTATAGCAAAATTGAAAATGAAACAACTCTCATGGAAGAGAGGGTTCAGTGAGTGGGTTCTCAGCTCAGGCATCCTGTGGCCCTGACAGAATAAATCTCCACATTCTCTCTGCTCCCATAGCACACAGTGCATATCTCCCTTACAGCATGTGTCACCTGGTTTGTACTCTAATTGTGTGTTGGTAAGATCTCAAGGGGCTTAGTTTTCTGCAGTGTTCAGTACATGCTTGTTGTCTGAGTGATGAGCACTTTTGTACTAAGATTTTTGTAAATCTTGGTAAATCTTGTGTCCTGGTAAGGCTGCCCTCATTTAGGATGGTTCTGGCTGTGGCTATTGGGATTTTTCCTGAGGTACTGAAGTCTTGGTTTTACTTTTTTGCCTTTGTGATACTTGGCTTCAGATTATATTCTTGGTGTATGGCAATAGCATGCCTTGATTTAGGAGTACCATTTATAACTAATTTAAGAAAAGTGTATAATATAAAAGTAATACCTGCTCACTGAAGAAAATTTGGAAAGTAAAGGCAGCGTAGAACAGTTGTTTGGTAAAAAAAATCTTGTTTTTCCTTCAGTTTTACACTCAGTGCTTCTGACATGAGATGCGTGGTTTTTTTTCCCCCAACACTGACAAATTTTCTGACACAAACTGGATGTCCTACAATTCAGTTCAATTCTGACATTATCTACCTGGAGTAAGCATCAGATCCCACAAGTTAAAGGCTCAGTCCCACAAGAGTGCCTTCACTGCAGATGCCAGTTGCAAGTCTCAGGTTGTCCCAGGTACTTCTAACTAACCAGATGTACACCAGAGTTCCCATGACCCCATCCTCAGGTTTAATAATTTGCTAGAACAAGTCACAGAACTCAGAGAAACACTAATGTTTGCCAGTTTATTATATAACAAAGAGTATGATAAAAGATACAGGCCAACAGCCAGATGAAGAGATATATAGGATGAAGTCTGAGAGGATCCCAAGTGCAGGAGCTTTTGTCCCCATGGAGTTGGAGTGCAGCACTCTCCTAGCTGCACTGTGGATGTGTTCACCTTCCTGGAATCTCTCTGAACTCCATAGTTTAGGGATTTTGTGGCAGCTCATCATGTAGACATGATCGATTAATTCATTTTTTAGCCCCTGTCCCCTCTCCAGAGAATGGGGGGCGAGCTTGAAAGTTCCAAGCTTCTAATCATGGCTTGCTTGGTCTTTCTGGAGACCAGCCCCATCCAGGAGCCACCCATGAGCCCATCGAATCACCTCACTGGAACGAAGATGTTCTTGCTACTCAGGAAACTACAAGGTCTTAGAAGCTCTTTTAGGAACTGGGATCAAAGACCAAATATTAATAGGAACTGGTGGCAGAGACCAACATATGTATTTCTTATTATTTCACAGGTTGTGAGGTTTTTCCTTTTCATCCACTTCTCCAGCTGTCTTACTTTTCTACCCTCCTGCCTCTCCTTGCAGAAATTCTTGAATTTGCCAGAGAGATTGGAATTGATCCCATCAAGGAACCGGAACTGATGTGGCTGGCGCGGGAGGGCATTGTAGCCCCGCTGCCTGTGGAGTGGAAGCCATGGTGAGTTAGCAGGGGTGCGGCCCACTGACTTTGCCTGTCAGAGGCAGAGGGAGCCTGATGCTGGGGATCAACTTTAACCAGTCACCTTTAGAAGCCTGTCCTGCACAGAGTTTGGGACAGCAATGGGCCATTCCTCTGCTGGGCTGCTTGACGCTTTGTGGTCTCTATGAGGGGTTTAGCACTTATACCCAGGGTCCCTACGAGCTTCTGCCCTGGGTCAGGTCCTCTAGCACTAGTATCTGTTTTAGACATACTCAGGAGGTGTTGTTATTTCTTGCATACTGATATTGAGAGTGACAATATTGAGACCTTCCGAGCATGTCCAAAATGGATGCTGGTGTTAAAGAGCTTTATGGTGAGGCTACACATATGGACAAGGGTTTCTTCTCTCTTGGTAACCAATCCCCGAATTTGAGTAATCTCTTCATGAGTTGGTTCGTATTGGTGGATTTGTTCATATTTTCAGTTTCCATCTGAGCTCTTTGGATTGTGAGGGACAGAGACTCAGGTTATCTCAGGGAAACAAAGGCTAATGGTGAGGAAACAGACTGACCGAGGTGGGGAAGCTAAAAGGAGTCACAGCACTGCTGTGTCTCCTTCCTCCTGAGGATGCCTCCTCTCCCACTCTTGGTGACGCTGTTTTCTCTGTTCTGCATGTCTGCTCTGTTCTCTTCATCACATGCACGGAGCTCTTTCTCCAAGCTGTTTCCCTAAAGTGCCATTAATTTACTTCCTTCTATAGCATGGTCCCCAGATGTCTGAGGGGTCCGTTCTTGTGCTGGTATTGTGCAATTTTGTGTGCAAGGTGTAATTACCCTGTTTTTATCCATCCACTTAATGTGTTGGCCGTATTTCAAAATGACTACAGTTGTAGCCTTATTCATCTCTGCTGAAGAATTGTAATCCTTTTATCTTCTCCTCACATGGGAGGCTCCCTATTCTCTTGATCTTTTTAGCTGCCTTTCCTTGAACCTTCTCCAGTTTCATGACATCTTTCTTGTAGTAAATCTGTTAGCACTGCATACAGTATTCCAGGTGCTGAGGACTCATGGTTGTGTTGGTAGGAAAATGGTTTCTGTTTTGTTTCCAATACCCACCCTGATATCCATATTTGCCTTATCTAACCTCTATCTTCTTTTTCTCTATTTTTTAACTTTGTATATATCTGTGTTGTTTTGCTTTTGGATACTTTTTACATTAAAAGCCACATGAGAAATACAGTCAACATAATAACACCCTAATGTACATGTACTCAATAAATAAATGGCTGCAGTGATATTAAAAAAAAGTGGATGGAAAGAAGGAAACTGTCATTGGTTATGGTCCAGCAGTGTGCCAGGCTTCGTGCCAGCTGGATTCATACCTGCTAGTGGTGGCTAATACTCCCTCATCCTGTAAGGAGAGTGTAAAGTATTTCTCACTTTTTAAAATAGCAAAAGTCATTAAAACTTATGTATACATGTCAGCTTTTACCTAATTACTCCCAATTCTAAGATTAATTAATTGATGAATTCCTTCCAGATCTTTAAAACACAGACACACACATACCCCACATACATGTATATCCACATCGCACACACATTATTTTTTTCTTAAAGTTTATTGGGGTGACATTGGTTAATAAAACTCTATAGATTTCAAGTGTATAATTATGTAATACATCATTTGTATATTGCATTGTGTGTTCACCACCCAAAGTCATATCTTTTTATCACCATATATTTCATGTTTTGTTTTTTAAACATTGGTGCTATACTGTATATATTGCTCTTCTATGTCAGTGTGAAGGTCTACCTCATTCTTTATCAGTTGCTTACTTTTCCATACATAAATATACCATGATTTTAAAAAATCCTGATTTATTTAACCACTTATATTGAAGGATAATTAAATTTTTTTCCTAAATTGACCATTACATGTGGGTCTATTTCTGGATTCTTTGCTCTCTTCTCTTCCATTTATCTCTTTGCCTTTATACCAATGTCATACCGTTTGGATTACTATAGCCTTGTCATAAATCTTGAAATCATTTGGAGTTAAATCCTCCAACTTTGTTCTCCATTTTCAAAGTTGTATAATAGGTCCTTTGTATTTCCATATGAATTTTAGAATCAGCTTGCCATTTTCTACAAAAACTTTGTTAGGATTTTGGGATTGCATTGAATCTATAAATCAATTTGGGGAGAAGCGACATCTAAAACAATATTGAGTCTTCCAACAAAAGAACAGGTCTCTCTCTTATTTAGGTTTTCTTTAATGTCTCTAAGAAATGTTTTGTAGTTTTTAGTATACATCTTGCCCATATTTTGTCAGATTGCTTATTATTTCATATTTTTGTTTCTGCAAATGGTATATTTAAAATTTTTAATTTCCAATTTGTTGCTTTTATACAGAAATAAAATTGATTTTTGTACATTAATCTTATAGCCATGCTAAACTCACTTATGCCAGTTCTAATAGCTTTTTTTGTAGAATCTCTAGGATTGCGTACATAGATGATCACATCGTCTGGAAATAAAGACATTTTTATTTCTTCCTTTCTAATCTGGATACTTTTTATCTCTACTTCTTGACTCATTGCACTGACTAGAACCTCTAGTATAATTGTATAGAAGTAGTGACAATGGACAATTTTTGCCTTGTTCTTTAGGGGAAAGCATTCAGCCGTTCACCATTAAATATGATGTTAGCTATATGTTTCTGTAAATGCCCTTTGTCAGGATGAGGAAATTCCCTTCTATTCCTAGCTGGCTGAGAGTTTAAATGAGAAATGGATATTGGATTTTCTAAAATGTTTTTTCTTGCATCTATCGATAGAATCCTATGATTTTTCTATTTTGATCTGTTAACAATTATATTGATTGATTTTCAGATATTAAACTGACCTTATATTCCTGGAATAAAGTCTGTTAGGTCATAATTATATATTATCTAGTTTGATTTTCTAAAATTTTGTTAAGTATTTTTACTCAAATAATATTTTGAAGGGGACGAGGTAGATAAAGTTTGGGTATTTTTTATTACTGATTTCCAATTTTATTTATTCATTATATTTATTCTTTGTTACAAATTGAGACTTCTTTTGTGGCTCAGCAAGTGATTTTATCTATGTAAGTGTTCTATATGTGCTCGGTAAGAATGTCACGTCTCATTTTTGGATATAGGGTTCTATAAATGTCCTTTATATCAAACATGCTAACTGTGTTTACATTTTTCTGTATCCTCAGTCATTTTTGTCTTGTCTCACTCTTGAATGATAGTTTAGTC